>NC_090648.1:111117650-111370552 GCF_040937935.1 Hyperolius riggenbachi | reverse complement strand
AAATTCTGTCTCCACTCTCGATATGCAGCTTTATAGTATGGAAACATCAGTCTGTGGGTGGGGATGTGGAAGGCTGTAAAAATCAGACAGCATTAAGAGATACAGGGATGTAAATGTTGGTCAAGGTACCTGAACAATGTTGCGTAATATGGCAGAATACATTCCTGCTATGCAGCACCAGAGGAAAGCTATGGCTCTGGTTCAAGGACAAATATTTGGGCATATCGAAGTTATGTGACAGATTGTGGAAGCCCATATTCGGATGAGTGTCTGTATAGTACTGCTACCACGGACCTATATCACTGCAATAACAGAAGTCCTGTAATCTGTGAAACTGTTATAAAGCAGTTTGCACAACACAGAATTACAGCACAGAGAAGTTGTAGGTATTGTAAATTCCTCCCTTCATTGCATGAACGTTCTGCTTTTGATGGGCAGTTATGATCCGCTCTGCCCTTCCGGCAGCATATAAACCTGTAATCTGAATCCCAGCCTCGTCGCTTTATAACAAGTGCGTGCACGTAGCATTTCTCAGGTGTATCATTTCGTGCATCCTGTCAGGTGTGAGCCCATCTGTTTCTCCTATAAACACAACAGCCGTTTGTGCGATACCTGAGGACATGGGGAAATGAAGGTGCCCACAGACATGACTCTCCTAACTACTGTTTGATTAGGCATTGACCTTGTTTGGGTACAGCAGACCACTGTTTTTTAGCAGCATTGGTCCAGTAGGTTAGACTGAATGGCTGTGTTCTGTAGACTCTGATCAGGACCGGCTATCACTTATGGTCACAGCTTTAGGGCCTTTTCAGACAAACTGCTAAATGGCTCGTCAAACGCACGGTTTAGCTGCCATTTGCTGGGGTCAAGCCCACGTCTGTTGCAAAACAATGCAAACTAATGGTAGCATTCCTATCACGTGCGTGTCACAAGTGCGCTGCACAGAAACCGGCTTTCAAGCAATAAAGTGCGCTGCTGTCAGCCATTCGTGTAACAGAGTGAAATGGGCTATAAATTACTTTTCTCCCAAGTTGTTGTCACCTGTCATTTCTATTAGATAACTACTGTTAGCCTCATCTTCACGTGTAGATGAGACGGCGATCCGTCGGCTCGATTAGCCGCCGGATCGCCTCTTCCGCGTCCCTGCTCGCCGCGCGTGCGCCGGATTCGATTCCCCGCCGGTGCTGCTTATCTTCCGCTCGATTCCCTGCCATTGTCCCCTTGCAGGGAATGAGCGGAAGCAAGATCCGTCCTGTCGGATCTTATCAATCGAGCCGCATCAGCGACTCGCTTGATAAGGAACATCGCGGCCACATCTACGCGTGTAGATGCGGCTTAAGTGGCAGCAACCTAGAAGAGAAGCAATTTATAGCTCCAATTTAACCTGGAGGAAACCTAATTCTCACTACTTATTTGTATGTGTTTACATGTATTTTAAATGTGACCATCTTTCACAATAGTGGTTTAATTTAAAAAAAAAAAACAAGCTGTTGTAGACCTGATTTTTATCACCATTTTTAAATAAGGTAACCTGCATATGTAGGCATAATATGAGTGGCAGTTCTACCCAGTAGTCACATGGTTAATACCCGATTAAAACCATTGAATGCATGCAAGGCATGCTTCCTGTGTTTCCTTCATGAGCCATAAGGAGAGAATAGGACTTGAAATTTTGGCAAATGACAGAATGCGTCTGTAAAAGAACCACTACTCCTGTGGATCTCCGTATACTAGATCTGGTGGACAGGGCATTGCCTCTCACCCACTTTCTGTAGCTGAGCAGGTGACTGCATGTGCTGTTTCCTACAAACACACCTTCCACGTGATGTGTACCTGCAGCATAGGCTTTATAGCCAACAACAGTTTAACCTGCTTGTTGGCTTTAGATAAGCGTCTACTATTATTCACAAAACAGAGATACTCTTTTCTAAATAACAGATTTAGTTGGGTCTCTAGTGCCATCTAATGGCCACACTTGCTATATTGCCCCCCCCCTCCCCTCTTCTGCTTTTTGTAAGGTTTATGGACTAGTGTACCGCACCTTTTTTGCAGTCTTTTTCTTTAAATTTTTTTTTTTTTTTTTTTTTTTTAATGCTGATAATGTTTTCTTATACATATAATTGTTTCTACTGGAAGTTTACTTACATTTTTATGTCAGGAACATTATTACAATCTTATTTGCTGCAATAGATTGATTAAACAAGAAGAGTCTGGAGTAATGTAAAAACAACCATAGTACAGTACTTTGTGGAGCCCTCTTTACACTAGAGCCCTTTACACTAGAGCCCTTTTCCTGCGTTTTTAAGGCAAAGTCTAAACTTTGCGCTAACCAAGGTAAAATGAAACGCCATAGACTTACATTTTTACCTTTCACACCCGGCGTTGCGGTTTAACGCACCTGGGAGTGTTGAACCGGCGTTTTCCCGTCGGGTGAATAATGGCTACCGCTGCTGATTGCGTTGCACCGCAGCATCCCGACGACACGCTGCAGGCCATTCAGCGCGTGCAGGAGAACAGCTCCCGCACGCGTTCTAGATGTGAAAAAGCCCTTAAAGGGAATATCCAGGCAAAAAAAGTTTCCCTTACCTGGGGCTTCTACCAGCCCATGCAGCCATCCTGTGCTCTTGTAGTCAATCACTGCTGCTCCAGTCCCCCGCTGTCAGCTTGCCGACCTTGGAGGTTGGCTGGCCGCTTGCGTACATTTTTACGCATTCCCGCTAGTGCAGGAACAGTAACGCATACATTTTTACGCGTTAGTGGTTCCATGAGTAAAAAATTTACGCATGGAATTACTAACGCGTAAAAATGTATGTTACTGTCCCTGCACTAGCGGGAATGCGTAAAAATGTACACAAGCGGCCAGCCAACCTCCGAGGTCGACAAGCTGACAGCGAAGGACTGGAGCAGCAGTGATTGACTACGAGAGCACAGGATGGCTGCACGGGGCTGGTAGAAGCCCCAGATAAGTGAAACTCATTATTATTATTATTATTTATTATTATTATTTTTTATTTTTTTTTGCCTGGATATTCCCTTTAAGCAACTGACCTCCACAAATGGAGTACCAATGTTTCCTTCCAAGTACACGAAGTGGAGTTTTATATTGTCTTAGTGAGTTTCCATTGGACCCTGTAAGGGAATAAACCAGATAACCTGTAGGATATTGTCGGAGCAGTAAATGATGTGCACTGTAAATAACATCCACATGTGTAATGGGTTATAAAATTACTGGCTACAGTAGTACATAGTTTAGTTAAAGGGAACCAGAGATGACCGCTTCACACAAAATAAACATATCAGTCGATGGCTTGTAAAGAATAAATGCTCTACCTGATAATTTTGCCACTCTGGTGTGCCTTTTTTAGGTTTTTTTTTTTTTTTTTTATCCATTATTGCTCCAGGAAAAAGCCAATATGGCCGCCAGCTCACATCCCTTCTGCTTCCGGGTTATGAGTTGTTCTGGATGTGCTGTCGAGGCTATATGAGAGAGGCTGCTGCAGCCTTTCATCTGTGTGTGCTTTATTTTGGTATGATATGCAGCTGCCTGTAGGAAGTGTCTCTCATAGGAATGAAACTGCAGTCATCATCCTCTATGCAGAGTGCACACAGAGCACACAGATCATATTGCAGCCACACTTGTCTGTTTCAGAGCTTCTCTCTCAGCAGAAGCAGCCCCTCCTATGTCATCAGAGCTCTCAGTATGCAAAGCTGAGCCAGGAGGGGGCAGGCTTTGGCTTGAAAAGACTCCACAGAAGAGTGACTCGGCTATGTTTCCAGGTCAAACCTAGACTGAAGGCTCAGTCGGGGATTCTTATCTGCTTAGTCTGTTAACAGCTGTGATAAGAATGAAACTAAAAGCAGGGTAGGTGTTCACTGTCATGTTCCCACTTATAAATGTAGTAAAATACATGAGGGTGCTTAGTCTCTGGTTCTCTTTAAGTGCTTTATAATGCTGAAATTTCTTTACAGGTATTATAAATCAATGATGTAAAATGTTCACTGTAATATAATCCTCACTAAGATAGTAAGTAAAGCCACAATGCTATTGAGGTGACTGATGTGTGGAAACTGCTCTGCACACTGCCTTGTACAGTACAACGCTCGTCACAGAACTGCACTCTGTGAACTTGCTGAATGTTTTGATTACTTTTACAGTGCAACCTAAAATGAGTGAAAGGACTGGACTCTGTTCATGTTGGTATACAAAACCGTTAATCTTGCTTTCTGTTTTTTCATTTCCTTCCCCCAGGAGCTGTGCAGTTGCCAAATGCAAACCACGTTCAGTTCAGCCAGACCGTTAGTAATCAGATGAATTCCAGTGGTCAGTATCAGTACCACACAGTCCACAAGGATTCCGGCCTGTACAAGGAGCTGCTGCACAAGCTACATCTGGCTAAAGTGGGAGACTGTATGGGAGACACTGGTGAGAAGCCCCTACGTCGCAACAACAGTTACACCTCGTACACCATGGCAATCTGCGGCATGCCGCTGGACTCGCTCCGGAATCGGGAGATGGAGGCACGGCCAGAGGAAGCTCATAATTTGACTTGGCATGGAACAGATGGGAAGAAGAGGGTGCGAATGGACAGTTACACCAGCTACTGCAATGCTGTGGCAGATACACACCAGGACGTGGGTGCAGAAGAGCAAGAGGAAGGCAGTGTGGAGGAAGAGGTAGTGGACCGCAACAGCAGCAACTCCTCCATAGAAGAATTCCATGACCAGGACAAGCCAGAAGTGTCCCATCTCTTCCAGTTCTTGCAGATTCTTACAGCTTGCTTTGGCTCATTTGCTCATGGTGGAAATGATGTCAGGTCAGTAATTGTAGAAGGAAACTGCTTTGATACTTAATCCTGTCAGTGTGTTAATCCTTTAAGTGATCCTGTATTGTCTCGCTGTTACCTAACCTGTCAGCTACAGACATCACATGGCATAATAGTTGTCCCTCTGATAACTGCCACCACACTGCTGGGTTCAGGGCTCCATTTCTCCCCAAACACTGCTTACAACCCCAGAGGCTGCTACTCATGAGAGAGTGTATTTCTGCACCACACTGGTAGCTGTGTAGCCACCCTGTTAGTGAATGTGAAATGAAATGTTTTTTCCCGCATACGTTTTTTGTATTTTTTCCCGGACAATATACACATTTGTCTGCACAAGTTCAAACGTGTTATGCTGGTAATACACTGAGATTTTTCAGCCGATTGACTTTCCGATTGTTTTTAATCTATTTTCCATTCATTTCCATGATCATAAAAAAACGATCGAAAATAAGATCGGACCTGTTGGAAATTATCTATCGAACCACCTAGCTGCCTAAAAAAAAAAATCATGGTGTATTCCCAGCATTATTCCACTTTCACCAGCTATGTGACAAGTTTGCCTGGAATACATAACAGATGGCTAACTATTCTGTAACTGCTATTCGCTTCTAGAGTGGTTGCCAGTCTCCTGAACTTTTCACAATCTATGGCTGTTTTAGTCTAAGGGAGGCTGAAAACAGGTGTGTGTGTTTTTTTTTTTTTTTTTTTTTTACATTTTAAACACTTAAGGGCTGGGTCAAATGGGTTTTTGCTCAACAGTAAGTGCAATCTTCTTGGCTCCACTGCCTACTGAGCCTGCTCTAGTAGCTGCAGCTCTGCTGCTCTGGCACTTTGAATCTGCCAGGAGAAAAGCATGATATAAATGCTCTGTATTTTTTAAATAAGTACAGCTTTTTGTGTAAACACTGCAGTAGATCTCCTTGTCTCATTTTGGACCCTACATCTATGTAGTGGCTATGTCTGAGTGGTTGCATTTCTCTTTCACCACCCCTGCTGGGTAGCAGAAAAGTGTTTAGCATTGGCCACCATCCGCTGTCACACAGAAGCTTGTCTGAACCAAGCCTTGGGCCCCATTCACACTAGAGCGCTTTTCAGTTGCTTTCAGCATCGCTGGAAATCGCTAGTGTTTTGAAAAGCGCTTGGTCAATGTTAAGTATATGTGGCTGTTCTCACTTAAGTGTTTTGTGTTTTTCAGCGATTATCTGAAACGCAAACTCGTAACCTGCACCATTTTTGAGCAATTAGCGCTTCAATGTTAAAGATAGGAGCGCTTCAAAAGCGCTGGGCTGTTCACAATCAGCGTTTTCCAGCGCTTTTACTCAGTAAATATAGCAGATTAGCCACAAGACAGAGCAGATTACCCATAAAACACATCTGTTTCCTGGCTAGCGGCTATCTCCTGGAAAACGCTGAAAAAACGCTATCCCATACAGTGGAAAAAAATGCTCAAAATACTATTGAGAAAAACCCCAGAAAACGCTTCAGCGTTTAGCGATTTGTAGTGTGAACATAGCCTAAGGGCCCAAGCAGACTTGTGTGCTGCTTGCGCGTTGTCCTTGCACCCCCCAGCAGTACGTGTCAATCTTTAGCATTGGGGTATTGCTGGAAAAATGCACACAAGTGTACTTTGGGCTCTTGCAGGTGTTTTTGCTGCATAAGGTGTCTGTACTTTAGCAATAGGCTAGAAAACTTCTGATTTTCAAAGTTACCTTTAAAATGGAGCATATCTTAACGCCTATGAAACCTTTCTGTAATTCTCTCCCAGTGAGAGGAATTCTTAAGCAAGACTGTAAACCTAAACCATCACTGTAGAATGAAGACTTTACATTCTGCCTCCCTCTTAGGGTAATTTTACTCTCCTTCCCCTTACAGTAATGCTATTGGACCACTGGTTGCCTTGTGGCTGGTATATGAGAGTGGAGATGTCACCACTAAAGCTGCCACCCCCATCTGGCTTCTACTGTACGGAGGCGTTGGCATCTGTATTGGCTTGTGGGTCTGGGGGCGTCGTGTCATCCAAACTATGGGCAAAGACCTGACTCCTATTACACCATCAAGGTAAGTGTTCTGAATGTGTGTGTGTATAGGGCAGGGAGGGGTTATGCTTAGTCAGGAAAGTCAAGCTCATACTGTACACCAGCTCTAGCCTCTGCCCTCGGCCAGATTCCCCACTCCTGCATGGGAATCCTGTGCAGGATCATCCCCTGGAGCCACACACAAACCTTGTGTTCAATAATCTTATCGGAGTTGCACCAATTAAGAATATCCTTCATTGAATCTTAAAGCGGGCCTGAACTCAGAACTTCCTCTCTGCTCTTTAAGATGAGCAACAGCATAATAACCTTTAAAGAAAAGCATTTGTTTGTTACAGCTAATATAAATCTGCAGCGTCTAGGTCCTGCTTTCATGGAAACGGACATAGGGTTAACATCCTGTGTTTATAACTTAGCTGCTCTGTGAGGACTGCTAAGATTCCTGAGCTGACACAGCTGAGAGATCCAATTACAGTTGTGACTAGTCAGATGAGGGGGCATTACAGGTTAATCTCTCTAAATACTTAAAGTGCATTTCTGTTTTCCTTCTGTCCTGTGCAAGAGTTCAGGTCTACTTTAATACAGCTAGATCTACAAATTGTACTAGAAAAGCTTCCACACAAGGATGCAGAAACTGAACTAGCATAATGTGATGTGGAAGGATTTGTAAAAAGATGAGGGGTCCTCCTGTCTCCTCAAGGGATCAAAATAAGTATGCCTGATCAACAGTACAGTTATAATGAACTTATATTGAACTATGCTTATCCTCAATGTGGGTGAGTGGTTTCCTATTCCCAGTTGTCCTTCATAAACTATGAAGCAAGTTTTCATTCCTAATGCCAGCTGTGCTGATTTTATAACTTTGTTTTTTTCTCCTTTGCAGTGGCTTCAGCATTGAACTGGCATCCGCTCTGACTGTTGTGATAGCTTCTAATGTTGGCCTCCCAATCAGTACGACACATTGTAAGGTGAGTGCAGAACTATATATATTTTTTGTTGGGGGAGGCCTTTTCTTTTTCCTTTGCCTACACTGTTTTGATACAAAGAAAATGTTCCCTCACAATTTAAGTATCCCTGAGGCCTAGTTCACACTACAAAACACTTTTCATAGCAATTTTTAAAGACATGTATGTGTTGTGTTTCTGCATATGCCTTTAAGAAGAATGGTTCTTAAAAATCAAAACCCTGCAGTGAGGACACCCTCCTAAGGTAACATTTCTGTGGCACTTTGCTGATCGCTTACAAATCTTTTGGCAACCAGGGCCCAAATGTTTGTACAGGAATTTCCCACCCTGAGGTATTCATGGCTGCCCAGCCACTTAGGCCCTGGTTGCTGATGTATTTGTACCAAACCTTGAAAGTATTACTGCCTAGTAGTGGTGGTCATTATGAGTACGTAGCTACTAGTCATTTTAAATTAGACTGGTGGGGAGAGGGTGTTACCTTGCCCATAACGCCGCCTTAGCCAGTATGCTCCACTTTTGTTCCAAGTCTCTCCTATGCTCCTTCAACCAAGAAGGAGGAAGCAACGTGGAGCGCATCGGCTAAGGCGGCATGGGTAAGTTAACCCCACTCCCTCTGCCGCGGGCAGCGCTGTCTCAACCAAAATTTCAATTACCAGTAGCTTCATACTTGTAGCAAACACTAAAGCTGATGATTCTTTCACAAAAATTAAAACTGTGCAGATGGTCAGTTCGATTACATGAAACAGAGCTAGTCAGGCTGTGCTTGGAAATGAGGCTGTGAGTGAAGCAAAGCAGCTCTGAGCTCAGATATTTCTCTGTATACAAGTTGGGTAAAATGGGGAGGATTCACATGAGGCAGATGTTGGGAAAAGCCCTCGCCCACAGTGAAACCTCCTTCCTACTTCTCTGCAGTCAGCCAAGCCCTCAACTTTTTTTTTTTTTTTCTCTTCCCCCCCCTTCCCGACATAGGGCCAGATTTATCACGAGTCTGAGACAAAATACTAGTAGGTTTTTTTGAAATCCATGCAGAACTGTCTCAGGCATCTTAAGAAATCATTATATAGTGCAGATACCTTCTAAAACTGTTGTATAATAGGAGGCGCTGGGAAGGTCTCTCAGATAGTGCAGTGTGTGAGGGGAATTGCTGTTGCTGAGGTAACCCAACACACCTTGATTGATAGCAGCAGGCTCTGAGGAGGAATTCAGCAGGTGGGAGGGACACATCACAAATCATGCCTAGACTGCAATCATGTCTAGCCTGCAATTCTACAGCTGTAGAACTGCTTTCAAGCACTTCTTAAGGCTCATACATACATCAGACTATAGTATTTTGAAAATGAAAGATCAGACCAATCTTGCCACCCTTCATGTAGTATGAGGGCCATACCTACAGTCTATTCTATGGAGCTGAACACTCCATCAGAAAAAAAATCTTCGCAAGATGCTGCGCACACACAGATGCTGTACAGACACAAAAGATCAGTATCTGGAAAAGATCTGTTCCTGCAAATTGCATTCATAATCTGAGATCTGCAGATCATCATACACACCTTGTCTAACTGGCATTCATCTGCAGATCAGACAATCCATCCTGGTGGATCTGATCTGCAGATGAATGTCTGTTAAACAAGGTGTGTATGATGATCTGCAGATATCATAGACTATGAATGCATTTTGCAGGAACGGATCTTTTGCAGATACTGATCTTTTGAATGTCTACAGCATCTTTGTGTGCAGCATCTTGCAAAGATTTCTGTCTGATAGAGAGTTCAGCTCCATAGAATAGACTATAGGTATGGCTCTCATACTACATGGAAGGGTTTAAAATTGGTCTGATCTTTCATTTTCCAAAGACTGTGTGTGTGTGTGTGCCTTAAATCTGCGCCAGTTTAGGGATGGATTTGCACTTCTCTTAACTGTAGTGCAGCTCTAGAAATCCATGTTAAACTTCCACTATTACCTAGGATTTAAGAACGTTCTTAGTATCGTGCAGGACTGTCCTCCCTGCTGGTTAGAACAGATTAAGAAGAAAAACCTGCCGGTAATGCGTTGATAGATCTCCCCCAGTGACTTTAACCGATTTGGGACTAAAGGCTCTTTTTTTTTTTGGGGGGGGGGTTATCTGTTCATACACATGAACAATAGCTGTCAATTGCAGGGATTGCCACTTGATCCCTAAGTTGACTAGGGGGGGGGGGGGGGAGGGGGAGGGGGGCCTACTGCAGATACATTGCTAGCCTTCTGTAGGGGGGGGGGGGAAGGGGGGGGTACACCTGTTCCCGAGAGGGGTGTGAACTTTTGTTAAACAGGTTATGGCATCATTTCCACATTAATCAAACATGAGATTGTCACTGCAGATCTTTTAACTTTTCAGGCTAAAGGTGCCCATATATCTAGCAATGTATGGGCAGTTCGACCAAGAGACCTCTCTGATTAAAGAGACATCCGTTGGCTGCCAATACACTGTAGGCTGCTTGACATTTCTCCGGAATCTGCCCTGCCATCTCCCCACCCCGTCCGCTTCCGAAAGTCGCTAGATGTGTGGCCTCCTTAAGAATGCTTTAAAGCTGACCTGAACTCAGAATGTTCTCTCTGCTCTAAAAGATACACAACAGCATACTAACCTTTAAACAAAAACTTTCTTTATTACAGCTGATATAAATCTGCACGGTTTCTATTTCCTGACTCATGGAAGCAGACCTATTAACACCTTTGTGCTTTCAAATGGGGCTTATCTGCCATAGGCAGTCATGTGACACTGGGAGAGATCAGAGAACTTGTGATTAGAAATAAGGGGGAATTAAACAGTCTAAATACATTCAGGGTGCACTTCTCGATGTGTGTATTCAGTCCTGAGCAAGAGTTCAGGTCCACTTTAATTGGCCAATGATTAGCCAATTTTACCACTTCTATGTAACGTGAGAGCTTACCTGCACAATCTGTTCATAGTATCCAAAATCTGTTGGCCCTCATACTACATGAAGGTGGTAAATTTGGCCAGTGATTGGCCAATCAAATTTGTATGTGTATGCATCCTTATTCTTGTGTGTTTTGGGCCCTGTACACACTTAGATAAGTGGGGCTGTGCAAAGCCCAATCCAGCTGTTAAAGCACTACTGTAGGGGGGGGGGGAGTTGAACTTACCTGGGGCTTCTAATGGTCCCCCCCGCAGACAACCTGTGCCCACTCACCGATGCTCCAGTCCCCGCCTCTGGTTCACTTCTGGAATTTCCAACTTTAAAGTCGGTATACCACTGCACCTGCACGCCCTCGCTCCCGCTGTCACCAGAAGTGTATTGCGCAGGCCCAGTACAGTCTGCATCTGCGCAGTACGCTCCTGGTGACGTCAGCGGGAGCGAGGACACAGCCGTTTTTTAAAGTCTAATTCCAGAGGTGAACTCGGCAGGGACCAGAGCATCGGTGAGTGGCTGCGCGGGCACAGGATGTCTGCGGGGGACCATTAGAAGCCCCAGGTAAGTTCAACTCTTTTTCTCCGCCCTGCCCCCCACAGTACTCATTTAAGAGGAGCTGTATTTATTGTGCTATGTGGAGTCAAAATTCATAACTGGTACATATACTGCAGTAAAAACCAAATGCTCTCCTACATGGTTTACAAACATCTGTTTTTTGTTTGCTTCTAACTTGATTGATATGGCCTGTTTATAGATTGATTTGTATTGTAAGCCTCATTGGTGTGGTTTTGCTTCTAGGTGGGCTCTGTGGTGTCGGTGGGGTGGTTGCGGTCTAAGAAAGCTGTGGATTGGCGACTCTTCAGAAATATCTTCCTGGCTTGGTTTGTCACCGTGCCGATCTCTGGCCTCATCAGCGCAGGCATCATGGCCCTCTTCAAATACGCGATCCTCCGGGTCTGAGTTATGCAACACCATGCCTGCCACCTGCTGTCCAGAAACGCCTCTCAGGACCAAAGATCCACCGCACACAGTCCAATCAGTGCAAGCTCCATGAGCCACCGCGGCCACATGCAACCCGCCTGCCTCCCCAATCCCTGCTGGAGGGGCTGAGAATACACGCCTGGAATATGCAATGCGCTTCTGTGCGAGGGATGGGGCGGGACGTAGGAGTGAGATGTGGATCTACAACAGGATTCTGTCGCCCTCTCTTAGTGCTGTAAAACTGCTTTAATGCTTTTAGTACATGAGAAGAATCAACCCAATCTACCTGTATACACATGCCGATCATTCCTCAGTATTAATGTCTTCTGTATATAGAACTGCTTGTAAGTCGGCCTTTTATTTTCCACTGTAAATGTTCACTCATGTTTATATCACACAGGGGACTTGGGAGTGTTTTTTGTTTTTCCATATCATTTTCCTCTGCTGCTGCACAGGCTGGTTTGCCTGACTTGGCAGCAGAATGGTTGAATAAAGTGATTGCTGTTAAGTCAAACACAGCTAAGATTGTTTTTAAATATCCATGGGAGACCATGATGTTTTTTTTTTTTTTTTAAAGCAGAATCCAAAGTATCAGTTTCTCTCTGTGTTGAGGATGTTCTGTCTTTGGGATGTGGGGTATGCAGCCCCCCTGATGAAGGTGGGAGTTCTGGTAAATTTAGGAGAATTGTAACAGTGCAAATGAGGATTTCTGTTCTGCATAGTGTCCATTTCACTGGTCTGTTTTCATCTCTTGTTACTGGTGAAGCCAAAATTAAAATCGCACTAATTCAACCATCTGTCTCTGGAGTGTTGTTTATCTCCCACTCACAGCCCCTCTCAGCAGTGACTGCTTATGCTGCAGTGTGTCACAGTGCTGTCTAGCACAGGGAAAATGCTTGTGTGGTGGAAACTATGCTGCTCTGCGTCATTGGATCTTGGCAGGAGTCTGTGTGTAATTCACAAGGTTTACAGTGATGCATTGATGTCTGCAACTGCCTTAAAGGAGCTATCAGCCAAAATGGCTCAAATGAGCTTTACTCACCTGGGGCTCTCTCCAGCCCCTTGCAGCCGACTGTCCCACGCCGACCGATCCCCGCCGCTCGTTATTCAGGCCAACCACGGGGTCGGCCTTACTGCAGCTGTGCCGCTGTCAATCACTGGCACGTGGGACGCAGTAGTCCTGCGCAGTTCGGCTGTGATTGATAGCGGCGCTTCACGCAGCCGCAGTAAGATCAGCCTGAATAACTAGCGGCGGGGAGCGGTCGGCGTGGGACAGTCGGCTGCAAGGGGCTGGAGAGAGCCCCAGGTGAGTAAAGGAGTCATCAGCCAAAATCGTTCAACTGAGCTTTAAAGGACCACTATCGTGTAGAATGTAAATGCATACAAAGTAAGTTTCTTCCACATTAAAATGAACCATAAATTACTTTTCTCCCATCTTGCTGTCACTTACAGTAGGTAGTAGACCTCTGACAGAACGGACAGGTTTGGTCTAGTCCATCATCATGGGAGATTCTGAGCACGGCCATTATTTTATTTTAGACACCCCTTGAAAAGGATTTCTATAAAGCTGTTGGCCAGCCTCCCGGTTTGCTGCACACTTTTCTAGCAGCTGGACAGAGCAACTGCCATTCAGTAATGGCTCTTGAAAACAAAGAAAACCCTGAGAATCACCCATGAGGAAATGAGTTAGTCCAAAATCTGTCAGGTCTGTCAGATTTCTACTAGTGGTCCTTTAACATCTTGATGACTGCAGTGATAAACCCCCTAAAGACCCCCCCTTTTTTTTTTTTCTGAAATGGCCACTGCAGCTTTAAGGCCAAGCTGCACAACACCGCACACGAGCTCTCTGTTGGTGGGGTCTGATGCCCCCCAACATGATTTCCCCCCCCCCCCCCCCCCTCCCTCCTTGCAGCTGGCCAATCATGACGATCGGCTGTCATAGGCTTCTGCCAGGGAGACAGCAGTGTCACAGCGCTGTACTATATATAAAAACGGTGGTTTCACCTTCTAACACTCTCCCGCGTGGAGACTGACGGCGGGGCAGAGCTCGGCCCCCCCGAGCAGAAACCGGAAAAATCACCTCACCTTGGGTATACACTAACAATAAGTCGGCCAGCCGATGCTCAGTGTCATGCAGGTACACCACACCTGCAAACGGGCCACAACGAAAGGGAGACCTTTTTTTTTTTTTTTTCCCCCCACCAATCGGAAAATACTAGATTGAACCTGTTGGAAATCAATTACACTCATCTGAAAGGAACATGCAAGCTGTGTACCAGGCGTTAGGGCTGTCCTTACTGTAAAACTAGAAGTCTCATTTAAAGCAAACCTAAACTCAACCCCCCCCCCCCCCTTTTATTTATTTTTTTGGAAAGAAAAAAAAAATTAGCTACAACTAACACAAAACTTACAAAAATCCTGTGGTTACATATTCTGATTAACACTTGCTAATTACTTACTGAATAAGGCCTAATTAGACAGATGCACTTTTTATATTCCATAGCGTCTTCTACGTTGGAAAATACGATAGTCTCTAAAGAAACTGAATTTCTCACTAACTATATAGGTTTCCTTGTCTGCTGTGCAAAAGGTTTAGGTCTGTTTTGAGGCCCCTTTTACACTTAAGCGCTGCATTTACCTGCCACGAGGGCCATGCAAGTCTATGGAGGCAGGCACACTTAACATTGGTGCTCAGAAGTATCTAAACCGCTGCATTGCTGACCCAACGTCTGCAGTGCATTGCCACATGATCTGTGCCTACCGCATGGATTGTGCAGCAATGCAAGTCAATGGGCGACATAGTAAGCCATTCCCAACCCGTGTGCCGCAACACAGATGTGTTGTGGCAGCATCGGGTATATGTCGCCGCTCGCTGTCTCTTCCTGCTTCTGCCAGTCTCTGCTCTCTCTAATTAGAGCAGTGCTACAAGAAAATGGCCACTGATCACAAATGCAGACATTTTTCTTATAGCCATCTAACAGACGTTGAGGAGGCAGGGAAAGACGCTGGGTACACTCAGAGGAAGCAGCTCAGAAGAATACATGAGTGGTGGCTGCAGGAATGGAGGGGGAAGCAGGCTGGCCACTTCAGCTACACTGGAGGCAGCTATCCTACCTATAGTGGAGCAGCTATATTGCGTATACTGGGGAACTATACTAGCCATACTGCGGTAGTTATACTACCTATACATATGTGATGTCATAGAGATCTGAGCATTTGGTGTAATGTGTCACGACTTCAAAAAGGCTGGGAACCACTGGCTTAGGACATACGTCATAATGGCAATGTGGCTGCAGCTGGATAGTGTGAATTTTAGCCGTGTTGCTGAATCTAAAGATTAGTAGTATTGGTGGAAACAGTGATGAATATTAAAGGAGAACCGTAGTGAGAGGTATATGGAGGCTGCCATGTTTATTTCCTTTTAAAGAATACCTGTTGCCTGGCAGCCCTGCTGAGCTATTTGCCTGCAGTAATGTGAATCCTACCAGGAACACATGCAGCTGATCTTGTCAGATCTTGCAAAAATGTCAAACACCTGATCTGCTGCATGCTTGTTCAGGGTTTGTGGCTAATACTATTAGACAGAGGATAAGCAGAACAGCCAGGCAACTGGTATTGCTTAAAAGGAAATATGGCAGCCTCCATATACTTCTCACTACAGTTCTCCTTTAAAGAAAACCTGAACTGAAAATTAAGTCAAAATAAACATACACAGGTCATACTTACCTCCCGTGTAGTCTACTCATCAATCTCTTTCTCCTCTCCTGTTTGTCGACTGATTGACGGAATTCTCCGTCCTCCATTTTGAAAATGGCCATTACCCCATAACAGCTTTCTGGTCAGCACACTGTTAAACTGTAACATCGTCCACTTGAGCTATAGGGAAACGTGGACATTACTGGGCACATCAGTTGTCCACTCAGCTATAACTGACAGTAACTGATATATTTCAGTTCTGACAAAATGTTGTCAGATCTGGAAGGGATCATTGTCAGAAGCAAATGGTGAGCTTCTGAGAGGAACTGATGGCAAGGTAACTAATGTTCATTTGAAGTTACCTCGTGTTTATTTTAAATTTTACTCAGTACAGGTTCCCTTTAAGGTTTCCACTAATGATATAACCTTGATGCACAGGTGTCAATCTCAAGGCCCGTAGGCCAAATGCCTTGCAAATTTTTTGTGACCCTTTAGAGCTTCCAATGTCCATCACTATATGCTGTAAAATGAGCACAGCTCACTGCCTTCCTATACAGAGGAGCATACTAGTGACAGCGTTTCTTGTTAAAATGTCAGTTTGAGCCAGGGTGCAGCAACAACCCATGGGACTCCTCAATGGCAATAGCATGATCTAAACCTCCTCATGTAGCTGAGAACACACAAGTGTCTCCTGTTCTTCCCAGCAGCTGCACACTGTGCTTCCATACCTCCAGCACCTGATCATGTGAGATGCCTTAGGAGCCAGAGTAATACTCATCGCTCGACGGGTCCAGCAACTGTCGCTATATAAGCCTCTTCCTGTCCGCAGGTTAAGTATGAGGTTACACTGCGTCGCAAGTGAGACTTCCAGCGATCCCGGTGACAGGGATGTTAACGATCCGATGTGTAAGTCTTTCATCAAACAAAACCACAAACATACACAACATTTATATCGCACCATTCTCCAGGCGGACTCAAAGCGCCATAGCTGCAGCCACTAGGATGCGCTCTATAGGCAGTAGCAGTGTTAGGGAGACTTGCCCAAAGTCTACTGAACAGGCAGAGCTGAGATTTGAACCCAGGTCTCATGTTGTGTCAGAGACAGAGCCCTTAACCATTACACTAGCCAGCCACTAACCAATTGTCCACCTGTACCCACCTCGTGACGTGTAAAAATGGCCAGGTGGGTACATAATTTCATGCAGCATAGAAAGTGTAGCTGTCAGGAAGATCAGAGAAAACCTGAAACAGGCACATGAGAAGGTAAATATTAAACTGTACTACTCTACAGAAAGGGGAGAAGCACCCCCCCACGGTCACTATAGCTATGCCACTAGACATTTGGCCTGCAACTCAAAAGTTTTTTTGTTTTAGATTTTGGCCCCTTACATGATTTGAATTTGAAACCCTTTATGTAATATAAGGAAATAACCTAAAGTATCCATTGGAAGTATGTTTACTCTTCTACTGCATAGATTTGATAAAGATTGCACGATCAAAATTGTATAATTAGTGGGCACCTTAAAAGAAACCCGAGACCAAAAAAAACCACCAAAGCATTATATGTAACTGGGGGATTGTCCACCCCTTTTAGGCCGTGGGCTCCCTAACCGCCTTCCCGGGCCAATTTGATACTCTGCTGGCTGGCCAGATAAATCCTCCAGTTGCGATCTACTGCCCATAGGCAGCCTTATTGCGATCAGGTCACTAGGAGTGTTCTGCACCTGCACAGTAATACTCCCGGCAACAGGCATGCACAGCAGATTGTGACTGAGGGCAACTGGAGGATTTACTGGGCCAACCAACAGAAAAAGGAGGCCGGCAAGGGAGCCTATGGCCTAGAGGGGGCTGGATGAAGCCCCAGGTAGGTATAAATTCTTATTTTTTGGTCTTATTGTAGATTTATATAGCGCCAGCATCTTCCATGGCGCTGTACAACAGCATACAAGGTATAACAATACAAAACAATTGCAGTGGCAAATCGAATCCCGTTCGGACATGTCTGCTTTAATCAGATCGTAATTGAATCGCACAAAGAATCGTATCATTTAGATTGGGCTTTAGAGTCCAACAGGAGAAAAGTGCTATACAAAAAATAAATTACCTAACCCTACCACTGTCATGGCCACAGGAGGGTTGGGTAGTATCATCATCTGGGAAAGAAAAAATGCTTCATAGAATAAATCAACTAGTTAAAGGAAGCATCGGGGGGGGGGGTGAAGCTTTACATACCCGGGGCTTCCTCCAGCCCCTGGCTGCCACCCTGTGCCCTCGTCGCAGCTCCCAGTCCCCTCTGGTGCAGATGCCAACCTCGCTGACAGTGCTGCTTCATGTGACATGATGAGATAATTGTGTATGTACAGTGCAAAACATTAACCACTTGAGGACCCTGGGCTTTAACCCCCTTAAGGACCAGGCACTTTTTTTTCCATTCAGACCACTGCAGCTTTCACGGTTTATTGCTCACTCATACAACCTACCACCTAAATAAATTTTGGCTCTTTTTCTTGTCACTAATAAAGCTTTCTTTTGGTGCTATTTGATTGCTGCTGTGATTTTTACTTTTTATTATATTCATCAAAGAAGACATAAATTTTGGAAAAAAAAATATTTTTTTTTAAACTTTCTGTGCTGACATTTTTCAAATAAAGTAAAATTTCTGTATACATGCAGCGTGAAAAATGTGGACAAACATGTTTTTGATGAAAAAAAACCCCATTCAGCCTATATTTATTGGTTTGGGTAAAAGTTATAGCATTTACAAACTATGGTGCAAAAAGTGAATTTTCCCATTTTCAAGCATCTATGACTTTTCTGACCCCCTGTCATGTTTCATGAGGGGCTAGAATTCCAGGATAGTATAAATACCCCCCAAATGACCCCATTTTGGAAAGAAGACATCCCAATGTATTCACTTAGAGGCATAGTGAGTTCATAAAAGATATTATTTTTTTGTCACAAGTAAGCGGAAAATGACACTTTGTGACAAAAAAAAAAAGGTTTCCATTTCTTCTAACTTGCGACAAAAAAAAAAAATAATCTGCCACGGACTCACCATGCCCCTCTCTGAATACCTTGAAGTGTCTACTTTCCAAAATGGGGTCATTTGTGGGGTGTGTTTACTGTCCTGGCATTTTGGGGGGTGCCTAATTGTAAGCACCCCTGTAAAGCCTAAAGGTGCTCATTGGACTTTGGACCCCTTAGCGCAGTTAGGCTGCAAAAAAGTGCCACATGTGGTATCGCCGTACTCAGGAGAAGTAGTATAATGTGTTTTGGGGTGTATTTTTACACATACCCATGCTGGGTGGGAGAAATATCTCTGTAAATGACAATCTTGTTTTTTTTACACACAATTGTCCGTTTACAGAGAGATTTCTTCCACCCAGCATGGGTATGTGTAAAAATACACTCCCGAGTACGGCGATACCACATGTGTGGCACTTTTTTGCACCCTAACTGTGCTAAGGGGCCCAAAGTCCAATGAGTACCTTTAGGATTTCACAGGTCATTTTTGTTTCAAGACTACTCCTCACGGTTTAGGGCCCCTAAAATGCCAGGGCAGTATAGGAACCCCACTAATGACCCTATTTTAGAAAGAAGACACCCCAAGGTATTCCGTTAGGAGTATGGTGAGTTCATAGAAGATTTTATTTTTGTCACAAGTTAGCGGAAATTGATTTTAATTGGCTTTTTTTCACAAAGTGTCATTTTCCGCTAACTTGTGACAAAAAATAAAATCTTCTATGAACTCACCAGATACTCCTAACGGAATACCTTTGGGTGTCTTCTTTCTAAAATGGGGTCACTTGTGGGGTTCCTATACTGCCCTGGCATTTTAGGGGCCCTAAACCGTGAGGAGTAGTCTTGAAACCAACAATGTCGCAAAGTGACCTGTGAAATCCTAAAGGTACTCATTGGACTTTGGGCCCCTTAGCGCACTTAGGGTGTAAAAAAGTGCCACACATGTGGTACCGCCGTACTCAGGAGAAGTAGTATAATGTGTTTTGTGGTGTATTTTTACACATACCCATGCTGGGTGGGAGAAATATCTCTGTAAATGACAATCTTGATTTTTTTTACACACAATTGTCCATTTACAGAGAGATTTCTCCCACCCAGCATGGGTATGTGTAAAAAAAAAATACACCCCAAAACACATTATACTACTTCTCCTGAGTACGGCGATACCACATGTGTGACACTTTTTTGCAGCCTAGGTGCGCTAAGGGGCCCAAAGTCCTATTCACAGGTCATTTTGAGGCATTTGTTTTGTAGACTACTCCTCACGGTTTAGGGCCCCTAAAATGCCAGGGCAGTATAGGAACCCCACAAGTGACCCCATTTTAGAAAGAAGACACCCCAAGGTATTCCATTAGGAGTATGGTGAGTTCATAGAAGATTTTATTTTTTGTCACAAGTTAGTGAAAAATGACACTTTGTGAAAAAGAACAATAAAAATCAATTTCCGCTAACTTTTGACAAAAAATAAAATCTTCTATGAACTAGTCATACACCTAACAAAATACCTTGGGGTGTTTTTTTCTAAAATGGGGTCACTTGTGGGGTTCCTATACCGCCCTGGCATTTTACGGGCCCAAAACCGTGAGTAGTCTGGAAACCAAATGTCTCAAAATGACTGTTCAGGGGTATAAGCATCTGAAAATTTTGATGACAGGTGGTCTATGAGGGGGCGAATTTTGTGGAACCGGTCATAAGCAGGGTGGCCTTTTAGATGTCAGGTTGTATTGGGCCTGATCTGATGGATAGGAGTGCTAGGGGGTGACAGGAGGTGATTGATGGGTGTCTCAGGGGGTGGTTAGAGGGGAAAATAAATGCAATCAATGCACTGGGGAGGTGATCGGAAGGGGGTCTGAGGGGGATCTGAGGGTTTGGCCGAGTGATCAGGAGCCCACACGGGGCAAATTAGGGCCTGATCTGATGGGTAGGTGTGCTAGGGTGTGACAGGAGGTGATTGATGGGTGTCGCAAGGTGTGATTAGAGGGGGGAATAGATGCAAGCAATGCACAGGCGAGGTGATCAGGGCTGGGGTCTGAGGGCGTTCTGAGGGTATGGGCGGGTGATTGAGTGCCCTAGGGGCAGATAGGGGTCTAATCTGATGGGTAGCAGTGACAGGGGGTGATTGATGGGTAATTAGTGGGTGTTTGGAGGAGAGAACAGATGTAAACACTGCACTTGGGAGGTGATCTGATGTCGGATCTGCAGGCGATCTATTGGTGTGGGTGGGTGATCAGATTGCCCGCAAGGGGCAGGTTAGGGGCTGATTGATGGGTGGCAGTGGCAGGGGGTGATTGATGGGTGATTGACAGGTGATCAGTGGGTTATTACAGGGAAGGACAGATGTAAATAATGCCCTGGCGAATTGATAAGGGGGGGTCTAAGGGCAATCTGAGCGTGTAGGCGGGTGATTGGGTGCCCGCAAGGGGCAGATTAGGGTCTGATCTGATGGGTAACAGGTGGTGATAGGGGGTGATTGATGGGTAATTAGTGGGTGTTTAGAGGAGAGAATAGATGTAAACACTGCGTTTGGGTGGTGATCTGATGTCGGATCTGCGGGCGATCTATTGGTGTGGGTGGGTGATCAGATTGCCCGCAAGGGGCAGGTTAGGGGCTGATTGATGGGTGGCAGTGACAGGGGGTGATTGATGGGTGATTGACAGGTGATCAGGGGGGATAGATGCATACAGTACACAGGGGGAGGGGTCTGGGGGGGGGGGGGGTGATCAGGAGGGGGCAGATAAAAAAAATAGCGTTGACAGATAGTGACAGGGAGTGATTGATGGGTGATTAGGGGGTGATTGGGTGCAAACAGGGGTCCGGGGGGTGGGCAGGGGGAGGGGTCTGAGGGGTGCTGTGGGCGATCTGGGGCAGGGGGGGAGAAATCAGTGTGCTTGGGTGCGACATAGGGTGGCTGCAGCCTGCCCTGGTGGTCCCTCGGACACTGGGACCACCAGGGCAGGAGGCAGCCTGTATAATACACTTTGTAAACATTACAAAGTGTATTATACACTTTGTATGTGGCGATCGTCGGGTTAACATCCCGCCGGCGCTTCCATATGGCCGGCGGGATGTTGCGGCGGGTGAGCGGAGACAGGCGCCGGCGGAGGATCGCGTCACGGATGACGCGATCGCTCCGCCCATGCCCTTACAAGGACTGCCGCCTCTGTGGGTGAGCTGGTCCTTGCGGGCTCCACTTCCTGGCCGCCCCTGTGCGTTAGGCGGTCGGGAAGTGGTTAATATATCCAAGTAGTTTTACTTGTATTTTGATGCCTGAAAAGTTAATTTTCGGGCATTGAAGTGACAGCTTATCTTGTAGGGAATATAGTAAACATCACTGATTACAGCCATAAAGGTTTTCCTCACAGACTACAACTTCTGAGAGCAGGGAGAGATAGGAAGAGGTCAATAGTTCATGTATTTTCATTTAAGAACACTTAAAAAGGCTACTACTGAGCAGAGACAAAACATTCAATCTAGGTTGTAAACGTTTACTGGTAAATCTAAAATAAAACCATGGGATATTAAAAAAAAAGCCATTTTTAGGAGTAGGAGGATAAATACAATTGTTTATTTAATCAGTTTCTTTTACGTCAGGTTTACTTTAAAGGAATACTATCGATTGAAACGAATTTTTTTTTTAAATACTCTATATTAGGCCAGGTTCACATTAGCGTTCCCTGTCCGGATTTTCCTGATCTGATTCGGACCGTATACTGTACAAACGGAACGTACGTTCCGCATAGCAATGCAAAGTCTATGCAGACGTTCACACGTGTCCGTTCCGTACGTACCGGAGCCGGACCGGATCCGGACACTTTTCCAACATGCGCTATTTTTTGGGTCCGGATCTCCGGCCCACGCACCCGGACCGGAGCCGGAACTGAGCCTGACAGCACCATCCGGAACACAGAAACCAATGGGAAACGGAAGGCACAGAACACACTGCCTACAAAAACCTGACGTTCTACCCCACTTCCTATGCGTATCCAAGTGGCCATTTCGGATGGGGACACATGGGCCAAGCATGTCTGGAGTGGAGCAGCAGTGACAGACGTGCTGGAGCTGTTTGGCAGAATGTCGGAGGTGGAGGTGAGGCCTACAGCGGAGGAACCTGATTCTACAGGTGCACCTTCTGCTGACCCCAACATTTTTTTAATTTAAATGTCACTATTTTTTGCCCACGGATCTGGCTGGCAGTCTGATGCATGCCTGATACAAACGGACCGGATCCAGATCGGAACCGTACGGTTCTGAGCAGGATCAGGTCCTGATCCGATCAGGATCCGGTCCGTTTACTTGCCAAAAACGGGGCCTAAGTGTACACATTACCACTAGTGCAAGGGGCACTTTATTTATTCACCCAGGTCTCTCTCCCTCTATTTCTGCTTAAAAATTCATTTCTCACACAGCTCACAAATATATTTTACTGTGTCACTCACATCATGCAGGAGCCATGAGGAGAAATAGGCTGATCTGAGGTGGTAACAGGTAACTAAATGAGCTGTAATATTGCTGGAATGTAACTAGCTATAACACTAGTCTGTGTTTACACTCAGACTGGCTGCCTGTGGTGATTCACTCCAGGCTGCATCCACTTTACAAGCTGCTGAGAGGGGCAGACTACAATTAGCATTATTAGTATCTTTATCAGTCAAGAGAAGCAAAGATAATAAACACACATTGCTAGAATCTTTAACCCCTTACCACCATATCAACAAGATTCTTTCAGCAAGGTGATAAACTATAAACTGAGGAGTTGATAGCAACTCCCCTGTGCAGAGACATGGTCTAGCCCTCTGGGAGCCGTCAGTATTTAGATACATTTGTATTCAACACTGACGCCCAAACTGACTGACGATTTTACGGAAGCAGGAAATTTGGACGCATGAGGCAGGTGGACAAAAAGGGCGCCGCCATTCACTCCCATAATAAATATTGTTTAATGGGCGCCCAACAGGAAAAAAGGGCGCCGGAGAAAAATAACGTTTTATAAGCGGCGCCCGGAGACTTTTAATGTTTTATAACTGCTTCTCATGATTACACATTATTTAATGATTTATAATTTTTTACACATTATTTTTAAACGAAAAACAGTACAATATTTTTTATGACATTTTGTAAAAAAATTGTAAAATTTTTCTTTTTTAAAACATTATTTTTAAACGAAAAACCGCACAATATTTTTAAAAACGTTATTAATGCTTATCACAGGGGGTCTTAGGTTTAGGCACCACCAGGAGGGTCTTAGGTTTAGGCACCACCAGGGGGGTCTTAGGTTTAGGCCCCACCAGGAGGGTCTTAGGTTTAGGCCCCACCAGGGGCGTCTAGGGGTTAGGGATAGGTACAGGGAGGGTTCTGTGTGAGAGTAGGGTTAGGTATAGCTTTAGTAACATTCTTATTAATGTTTTATAAAACGTTATTATAAATTTCACTTTTTAAACAGGGAAGATTAACGTTTTTACAATTGCCAATTTCATACACATTTTTTAATGATTTATAACTTTATAAAACATTATTTTTAAACGAAATATAGCACAATTTTTTTTTAAACGTTATTCATGCTTATCGTTTAAAACTGCGTCCCCTTTTTTCCCGGCGCCCTTTAACGTACGCGGATTTTACAGCTGAGAGGAACAGCTGTGTGAGGAATCAAATTGCTCCTAGTACTTGCCCTAATGTGTGCTACAACATACAGCATTTAAAAATAAATGCATACATCGATAGTAATCCTTTAAATGTGTGGTAATATGGTGCTTACTGTGGATTTCAATGCATGCCTCTAGCTCTGGTATTTGAATCTAGTCTAAGCTGGCATAGGAACTACAAAGCAGGCTTACATTTCTCCTTTTTTAGTACTGAACCCATGCCTTCCACACACACTTTTACCCAGTGCATAATTAACACACAATTCAGTCATTTCTTGGGAATTTTATTTACCACATAAGTTACAGTGTAAAAAAAACTAGCTATAGTTAATATTTTAGCTTCTCTGTTCTTAAAAGTAGACCCAAAGAGAGAACCATAAGGTGTGAGATATATGGAGGCTGCCATATTTATTTCCTTTTAAAGAGTACCAGTTGTCTGGCAGGCCTGTTGATCTTTCATGCATCAGTAAAGTCTGAATCACACACCTGAAACAAGCATGCAGCAAATCCAGGCAGACTTCTGTCAGAAACATGTGATCTGCATGCTTGTTCAGGGTCTATGGCTAAAAGTATTGCAAACAGATGACAGCAGGACAGCCTGGCAATTAGCATTGTTTAGAAGAAAATACGTTAGCCTCCATATCCCTTTCACGTCAGGTGTGCTTAAACCTCCCTGGCGGTCAATAAATCCAGATTTTTGTACCAAAAGCTGTACAGTTTTGTTTTTAAAGGCATTTCTCTATATTATAAGCATTTTTACGGACTGCTTGCAAGTGGTCCATGAACATACATACAATATAATTTTTTTTTTGTTTTTTATTGATGCTAGAGGCAGTAGTGCTGCCCAGAGAATTTATATTTTTTTTACTGTATGTATTGAATCCAATAAAGAGTTTAAATTTTCCACCAAGTCTGATGGTGATGCGTGCCTCTGACACTAGGGGGCGCATGCAGCGTCATTACAACAGGAAAATGCCAGGGGATATGGGGATGACAAGTGACGCCGAGGGACCATCATTTTTCCGTCATGGAAAAAAGATATCGCCGTGGGGAAAAACAACAATGAAAGCGCCAGGGGATTAATCGAGGACCACAGGAGGAGGATGACGCCGAAGCTTCCCGTAATGCCAGCGACACTCAGTGCTAAGCTTTGCTATTTCAGCCGAATCTGATTCGGGCTAACTGTTCCTAGCAACATTTTTCAGCTCGCTTACCGCTAGGGAGGTTAAGTCACCTCTGTGCAAAGCTTTGATTTCCATAAGCTGGAACCCTTGGATCAGGAAAAAGGAACAAGTATGATCTTGGGAAGTGTTCATCCACAGATGACTTACATACAGAGAAGAGAGTGTGGCTTCTAGTGGCTGCACTTACAACCACTTGTAAATGACTTTAGTATCCACAGTCTGTACTTCTATCTTCACTGGGCATTTGTACAAGTAGGACAGCAATGTCTCAGTATAGCCAATGAGAAAGTAGAACTTCTGCGGCGCCAGCTTTCTGTAGATGACGGCACAGATAATTATCATGTTGGCACGTCGCTTGATCACAATCTCATTGGCCAGACAACCATGGAATGTACCATACATGAATTTCCTAATGTAGATATCTTCTATGGTGCGTCCAGCAGCATCTTCCTCGCCATCCAGGTTACCTGAAAACAAGAATGGGCGTTACACACAGAACGAAAGGACAACTATCAAAGTTAACTAAAATTCTAAATGCCACATATATTTCCAGTAATTACTACCAAATAGCTATACAAAGGCCATTTTTCATATTTTTGTGAAGAAAATATGACATTTACAGAGAACAGTTTTCACTGTGGGCATTACTATGGAGGACTGTGTCCAGTGCATACAGAGACAGTCCTCACTGGCTGTAATCCTGTTAGTGAAATGTCTTGACAATGATAGACAGCAGAAATATAGCATCAAATAATGTGTAAATAACTCATCAGCTGTTCCTCTCTGTCTGTAAACGGAGTTTACAGCGAGGAAGAGCTCATTCTGAATGAGGGATGTAAGCATGCAAGTTCAGAAATAAAGTACAGGTCCTTCTCTTCAGATTCTTTCTCTGAAGCTGAAAATCCCTCAGCTGTTCTCATATGATCTGTGTGCGTGTGTTTGAGTCACAGTAAATCATTCTGCTGTGAAGAGTGATGGAGAAGTGGAATGGTACAGCTCTAGCCCTGATGCAAACTTTGATCACAGCCTGTGTGAAAAAAATCACCTTGTGTATAATATTTTTGTAACAAGAGACTTCTGAAAACCTTTCTATTGTTACTGGCTAAAAGCTCTATAGGTATGGGGGGTTTACAGAATGACTGATCATTCACACCAGGGCTGTAGAGTCAGAGCAATTTTGGGTACCTGGAGTCGGTGGTTTCAATAAACTGAGGAGTCTGAGTCGAAAGATTTTTGTAATAACTCCACAGCCCTGGTTCACACATCTGCCTGGAGACAGACTGCTTTACGCTAAGCACATTTTGCAACTGACGTCATTACAGCCGGATATCCCCTCCCAGATTTTTTATGATAAGTAACAGTGAATAGGGAGGGAAGCCATTACTCAAACCATGTTCACATTTGATGCAGCAGTTGCAGAGAAATTCCTTCAAAGTCAGATGACTCAGGATCCCTTCAAAAAGTAATATACAAGGAAAGTGGGCGTACCCCAGTTATTACTAAGTTCACTCCCCAGAATAGAGCAGAACACCTCACCCTGCCCACTTCATCCCTCTACTGCTGAGAGATTAACTGTTTGTGGCCAGCACTATAGCTCAGCACTGTTATCTTACTTTTATAATCCCTCCCAGCTCCATGTGCAGTAAAGGGTTAAATTCTTAGTAGATTATACAGTGTGTTTCTATAGGCTGCATGTACCAACATGGGCATTAGAATGCTAATGTAAATTATCAATAATCTGGTGCCCAGGTAGCGAGTTGAGCACCCTTCTTAGGGAACAATGGTTAGCGTAATTTAGGAACTGGGATTAGTGTTGGGTATTACGAGGAGGTTAGTGTAAAACTCGATAGCGGGTGGTGTTAGGGTTTAGATGAGTGGGTTAGTTTTAGGCACTAGAAGCAAGAGGCCTGCATTGGGTCAAATGCGGGTCGGGTAGGCAGCAGGGAGCAGTTAAAGTTACCTGTCTGGACAGCTGGATGGGCTTTTCCTTTCCTCCACCTCGGCGATGCTGCAACGCTGACACCATCTTCCGGGTTACGATCACGTCATATCATGTGATCAGAAGATGATGTCGGGAGTGCAGTGCTGCTGCTGGTGGAGGAGAGGCGAACAAAAGCCAATCCAGCCGTCCGGACAGCTAACTATATCAGCTCCCTGCCGCCCGCTCTACAAGGCTGCATTAGGCAGCAGAAAAGCAGGTTGGTTGCAGGGCGGACGTTTCACAGGTTGGGTGTGTGTATCGGAGTGGAATGCCGAGAAAGCGGGTCACGGGTCGGGTACGGGTCTTAAAAAGTAGACCCACGCAGGCCTGTAATAGAAGTGGAGGGTTAGTGCAAGGATGGGGGCTGGGTTAGTCTATAGTAAAATATCAGTAATATCAATTACCTATATTTTTACAGTACTTACATATTATCCCGTCTGCAGAGTTTGGCAGCTTTTTGTTAAAGTTCTGTTTGATCCACTACCAAGATCTATCCATTTTTGCTGAAGTCCTGGCTTTCCTTTGCACCTACCAAGATCTATCCATTTTTGCTGAAGTCCTGGCTTTCCTTTGCACCTACCAAGATCTATCCATTTTTGCTGAAGTCCTGGCTTTCCTTTGCACCTACCAAGATCTATCCATTTTTGCTGAAGTCCTGGCTTTCCTTTGCACCAAGTCCCGAGTCGTTGGAATGCTCTGTTCCCAAGTTGAGAGATGGGTGTCGCCTGCACTTGCCTGGAGAAAGCGCGATTACAGAAGTACCGAATGAAGCCGACATTGATGATCAGCAGCACCCCCTGGGAGGTCTTCTCCTTTTGCAGGTGTCTCATTACAGAGGAAGAAGGTGCAGCCAAGCTATACCCCTTCATCTTCTCTCTCTGTGAGTTACTGGTCAGGGCTGGAGACTCGATTCCAATGTGCTCTCTGCAGCCAAATGCAGGGGACACCCCTCTTTCAACCCGCCCTAGCTTGCAAATGGGGCTTCACACTGACTCGGGACATGGTGCAATGGAAAGTCAGGACTTTCAACTTTCCAAAAAATAGTTAGATGTTGGTAGGAGAGCATCCTACAAACATCTAACTATATTTTGGAAAGTTGAAAGTCCTGGCTTTCCATTGCACCATGCCCCGAGTCAGTGTGATGCCCCATTTGCAAGCTAGGAACTTAAACAAGAAGTTGCCAAACTCTGTAGACGGGATAATATGCAAGTACCATTTTTACTATTGCACCAACTCACACAATGGCTCCGCTCAGGGTCGGATTTAGGCCATGGCCTAGGGCACCACAGGAGCAAGGGCACCAAAGCAGTAGGCTAAACTGGTGCAGCATTTGCAAGGTTGCAAATGTTGCAATGCAGGGAGATCAGGCGAGCGCCTGACCGCGGTACTCTGCCGCTAGCCACCCGTGCAGCAGTCACCTTGCTCACTGTGCACGTTTGCATTTGGCCAGCGGCTATGGACTTGGGCAGCATTGGAGATGGAAGGGAAGAGGAAGCTTCTGCACTGGAGATGAGCAGAGAAATGAGTGACACTGATGGCTGCTGCGGTGTGAAGGTGAGCTGACTACCTATACTGAAAGGGGTGGGGGGGGGGGGGGGGGGGGCATTAAGGGGGTCATCCGGCTACCTAAACTGGAGGGAAAGGGGTCATCTGGCTACCTATACTGGAGGGAACTGGATAGGGGTCACCTCGCTACCTATACTGAAGGGGGGGGTGGCTGGTGACAGTGGCCTCGGGCGGTAAAGAGTACAAATCCGGCCCTGGCTTCACTACAGGTACTCCCAACAACAATACACAGACACACAGTTTCTAATGGCTCTTTTGTCTCTTTACTGACAGAGAACTGTCTGCCGCCATCCAACTGACATAGCTGTCTGCCATCCAACTGACAGAGAGCTGTCTACTGCCATCCAACTGACAGAGAGCTGTCTACTGCCATCCAACTGACAGAGCTGTCTACTGCCATCCAACTGACAGAGAGCTGTCTACTGACATCCAACTGACAGAGAGCTGTCTACTGACATCCAACTGACAGAGAGCTGTCTAATGCCATCCAACTGACAGAGAGCTGTCTAATGCCATCCAACTGACAGAGAGCTGTCTAATGCCATCCAACTGACAGAGAGCTGTCTAATGCCATCCAACTGACAGAGAGCTGTCTAATGCCATCCAACTGACAGAGAGCTGTCTACTGCCATCCAACTGACAGAGCGCTGTCTACTGCCATCCAACTGACAGAGCGCTGTCTACTGCCATCCAACTGACAGAGCGCTGTCTACTGCCATCCAACTGACAGAGCGCTGTCTACTGCCATCCAACTGACAGAGCGCTGTCTACTGCCATCCAACTGACAGAGCGCTGTCTACTGCCATCCAACTGACAGAGGGCTGTCTACTGCCATCCAACTGACAGAGGGCTGTCTACTGCCATCCAACTGACAGAGCGCTGTCTACTGCCATCCAACTGACAGAGAGATTTCTACTGCCATCCAACTGACAGAGAGATTTCTACTGCCATCCAACTGACAGAGAGCTGTCTACCGCTATCCAACTGAGAGAGCAGTCTACCGCTGTCCAACTGACAGAGAGCTGTCTACAGCTATCCAACTGACAGAAAGCTGTCTACTACCATCCAACGGACAGAGAGCTTTCTACTACTGTCCAACTGACAGAGAGATTTCTACTGCCATCCAACTGACAGAGAGCTGTCTACCGCTATCCAACTGAGAGAGCAGTCTACCGCTGTCCAACTGACAGAGAGCTGTCTACAGCTATCCAACTGACAGAAAGCTGTCTACTACCATCCAACGGACAGAGAGCTTTCTACTACTGTCCAACTGACAGAGGGCAGTGTTCTCCCCGGATTTTTTTTTCCAGTTGGGTGGCATGAAAAGTAGCGGGGTGAGGTGCGAGGGGGCAATGCAGGGCCGGTGATATTCTGCTTACAGTATAGGAGGAGGATAAGGAAGTGAGTCGATGACAGCCGGGTGCTGAACAAAATTATCAGGGTGGAGCACCTGGCTAAAAAGAGCCAGGGGAGAACACTGAAGACAGGGTGTGGGAAGAGTAAATGGTTTGTACTGGAGATGGTCAATGGGATTTAAATTACTCCAGCTTGCATGCAAATTTAATGCAAACTGTACACAGCTTGGACATGGGCTAATCAAATTCAGCAGTAAGTACATTTGCCCAGACCAGCTGCATGCAAACCCGGAAAACTGACATCTCATTGATCGGCACTAGCAGCCCGACCTTTGCCATGTGCCACAATAGAATATCACTGAGATTAGCATTATGCACTTCAAGAAGTAAAAACTCTCACTCGTGTGCTGAGACAGCCAGCCTTTCCGGTGGGCAATGTAGTGTGGAGGATGAGCTTCTTCATAGGTCACCGGCTTGTCACCCTTGCCCACGCGCACACGTGCAGCCCGGTTCTAGGAAAAGACATGAATAGGTTAAATCACTAAGTCGATCACTTTATCAGTAGATCATCAGCAAAGTGTTCCTCGTTCGCTATAAGTCGTGTTAACGTGTTAGGAGGAAGTATTTAGCCCATTTCACACTGCAGGAAAAGGAAACCACAAAATTGGTCAGTCAATGCATCCTATGGTATGAATGGGATGTGTTCACACTGTCAATGGGAAAGTGATGCGCACGGACCAAAATGCACATGCAAAGCCCCAACCGGCTGCATTTTTCCATAACTGTATCGTGATCGCGTTGCAATGGAAGCCTATGGGAATGGATGGTGTCCGTTTCCACTAGGCTGATCACGAATGCAAACCGATGACTCACCTGTCCAGTGGATAAAGTACCGCTGGCACTTGCCGCTTGGTCCGAAGAAGATCGGAGCCCAGCAGAAGCATGGGATACCCTATTGCAGGGTAGGGAACCTATGGCTTGGGACCCAGATGTGGCTCTTTTGATGACTACATCTGGCTCACAGACAAATCAAGCAGCGCAGCTTGGTGTGGCAGCGCTAGTAAAATTTTCAAAGTAGGCCTGCTACTGCTGTAGCATGCACTACTAACTTACTCGCGCTCCCCCAAAACTGATGGCTGCTCCAATTGTTCCACTCTGGACCCTGTCAGGTCCAGTGACTCTGTAGGATGAGATCCCTGCACTTCAATTGGCCCAATAGGCTGCCTGTCACTTGACAGGCAGCCTATTGGGCCAAAGTGTGGGGATCTCATCCTACAAAGTGAATCAACCCCCAAGTCAGCAAGCTAATTGTATAAGCTGTTAGTCGGTATTTCTCCTGTCTGGCTCTCGGGGAAATTGCTGATGTTGCTGAAACCCAAGAGAAGCTGAAGACGTGTCTGACACTTCCGCTGCCCGACGGATCAACTGTATACACATCACCATGGCAACAAGGACAACCCTCTGCTGCGCATGCGTACTGTGCCAGTTTGAACCATATTGTATGTATGGCTCTCACGAAAATACATTTTAAAATATGTGGCGTTTATGGCTCTTTCAGCCATAAAGGTTCCTGACCCCTGCTCTATTGGCTTGCAAAAAACACACACACACCAAAAAAAAAAAAAAAAAAAAAACAATGGGAATCCTGCTTCAACAGAGAAAATTCACATTGGTTCACAGTGGACCAATGAGAATCCTTACTGTTGCAAGGTAGGACTATTTTTTTTTACAATTCAACTCCCTGTTGGCCCTATGTTTCTGCCAAGCTCCAATCAGTTTTTTGACGAGCAGTGGCTGATGTTACCATGGACGAGCGGATGGATGGCGATTCGAACACAGTGGCTGGTATGTGAACGACGTTATCGCATTCTCAGTGAATGTGCTTACCATGCGGTTTCTGTAACCGCTGCGTTCATAGTGCAAGGTGAACCAGGCCTTTGGGGGAAGCAGATAGTGTTCATAATTACCAAAGTGTTGGTAGGACTACAGCTTACCTTTAGACATACAGACGTTGTCTGAATGGCACGAATCTGACCATGTTTGGGCCAGGCGACATCTAGTCCCCTAAGCAAAACCTAATGCAAACAGAAATAAATGAATATAAGAGTTTTCCAGGCAATTATATATAAAGGCTTTTAAAGATAAATTACATTTAAAATATCACATTTTATACTAGAAATTCAGAAATCCCAAAAATGTATTTTTAATAACAAAAATAGAACATGATTTTCTGAAGCCATACAGAACCAGACACTTCTACACTGAGAGGTGGATCGGTAGGCAGAAGCAGGATGATTTCCTAGCTTGCATGCTGAATTCTATTTCATTTATTTATTGTATTTATAAAGCAGCAACATATGACGCAGAGCTGGACATTAGTTACAAGTTACAGACAATATTTAGGGGTGACATACAGCAATATGACAATACAGGAATACATAAAACCAGATCACACAGCACAGTATGAGTACAAGGTAATGCTTAGTCAGTCACTGGATGGGAGCATGGAGATTAGGCAAGTCGAGTTCACTCAGATCCATAGGATGGGTGTACAATAACGGAGGTGCATGAACAGGTAGGAGACATAAGGAGGAGAACCCTAGAGGGAGAGGTAGGGACGCAAAAGGTAGGGGCCAGAGTTCACCTGCGGGTTTAGAGCCCCAGTGGGGGTGGGGGGATCAGGCCAGAGTGAAAAGTTGAATATTGAGGGCCTTCTTGAATATGTTGAAGGAGGGGGTAACCTGGGGGGAGGTAAGGAGTTCCCTAGTGTTGGAGCAGCTCTTGAGAAATCCAGGAGGCATGCATAGGATTAGGTGATGCGGGGGGCAGTCAGGCGAAATTCATTGGAGAAGTGGAGTGAGCAGCTAGGTGTGTATTCCATCTACTCTATGGGATCCAGAGCCTTCCCTCTAACTTTTTAAATCTTGCTTCAGGACTACTTTAGATGCTTACTCCAGGAATAAATGTTTTCCTAGATCTATGTTTGAACTAGAAAAAGGAGTGTGGGACTTCCCCTTTGGAACTTGATTGTGCTGGTATGGGAGAAAGTTGACTGTGTTGCGAACTGGCAACGCACCCTGCAACCTTGCGGCCTCTTATCCGCTGCCTGGCGTGTGCTCCGCTGTATAGGTATAACTGAAGAAAGTCCACATCAATATTAGTGCAAAGAGAGAAGAAGCGTGCACCTTCCGTCAGAAACTTAGGTACATTTATTATTCCAAGTTGTGCAGCAACTGAGAGGTGGATCGGTAGGCAGAAGCAGGATGATTTCCTAGCTCCTAGCTAGCTAGGCCCACCGTTATCCCCACTCCCACCTCCTGCACCAGCAACCGGCACTACAGCACATGAGGTACCCCTCTCTATGTGATGATGCAATGTAACCTCTATTTATTTCCATTGCTGCACAACTTGGAATAATAAATGTACCTAAGTTTCTGACGGAAGGTGCCCGCTTCTTCTCTCTTTGCACTAAAGTTTTCCTAGATCTATGTGGCATTCTGTTGCAGAGCTCTTCTTTAGTCCTACCAAATAAAAGACCAGGAATCTGCGCCCGGGTCAGGCACCGAGTGCGCAGGTGCAGAGCCACGGTCGTTGCCATGACCGCAGATGCAGAAAACAGTTATATGTGCTCCAGCAGCCTCATTCGACCACCTTTTAAAAGGAAAAGCTTCAGGAAACTAGGCAATTCTGACAAACACCACTACTTTCCACTGTTGTCTATAGCATTCTTCTTGAAGTGCTAGTGAATGCTATTCAATCATCTAAAATGTGTCAGAACTAGGCCAACAATATGAATATGTTGACCAGCACTAATGTAATAACTGCAAAAGTCACTAATATCCAACATACAAAAGTAGTGGATTGCCACAGTTAAAAGGATCTTGAGGTATGAGACCTATGGAAGCTGCCATATTAATTTCCTTTTAACCAATACCAGTTGCCTGGCTGTCTTGCTGATCTTTCTGGTCAGTAGGGTCTATATCACATACCTGAAACAAGCATGCAGCTAATTTTGTCAAACATCACCCTCTCACCTCGGTTTCCCTTTAACAAATATCACAGCTGTGGTGAAATTTTTTGCAACTTTATCAGATTTTGCAACCGGTTGCACTTATTTATAGGTATAGCTATCGGAAAGTGCAACCTAACCATTGACTTCAACCTATCTGTATTAGGCCCGGTTCACACTTGCGGTGGCCCTCCGGAATCGCCGTGCCGGAGCCGCACCGCCTGCAGAACGGACGGAACGGACGCACGGCATAGCAATTAAAGCCTATGCGTCCGTTCACATGGGTCCGTTCTGCAGAACCGGAGCCGGACCGGATCCGGGCCGGATCCGGACTCCGGCCTCCGTTCCAACATGCGCTATTTTTTCATCCGGCCCCTCCGGCAGCCGTATCCGGGGCGGAGCCGGACTGCACCATCCGGCCAATACAAACAAATGGGAACCGGAGGCCGCACAACACACTGGCTGAGAAATCCGGATGTTCTACCCCACTTCCTATGCGGATTTTTGCGGCGATATTGGCTGGGGACACATGGGCAAGCATTTTGGAGTGGAGCAGCACGAGCTGGAGGTGTTGGCAGGATGTTGGCAGCATGTCGGAGGTGGAGGTGAGTGCTAAACAGCAGAGGGCCTGATTCCACAGGTCCCCCTTCTGCTGACCTCCCAGACCCCAACATTTTTTTTTTTTTTTTACGTTAACTTTGCCAAACGGATCCGGATCGCATCCTGATTGCCACCTGATGCAACCTGACCGGATTCGGATCGGATCCGGATCAGAACCGTACGGTTCCGATCCGGATCCGGTCCGGATCCGGTCAGGTCATCCGGTCCGTTTGGCAAACAACCGCTAATGTGAACCGGGCCTTAGTGTTGTCCGGATCATGAACGATTCGGATCTTTGATCCGAATCTGTTTTGTGAGTCGAATCATCCTAATCATCAAAATGAGTGATTCGGATCACAAAAGGGGCGGGGCCAGGAGTGACATACCCCCCTCTCAGCGGGGGTCCTGGAAGCAGAGCTGAGATGGATCGCTCTGTTGAAGGGGAGGCAGCCTTGCACAGCCACAGGTAGAGAGAGAGGGGACATCGGTGCCACTGCCAGATAGGTGTAGAGCACACATACTGGCTATAACGTGCTGCTGATTATAGGCTGTCTGTTCCGTAGTTGTGCAGTGAACAAATTGGAAACTTTTGGCTCAGCACAGCTCAGTAACTTTGCAGGCACTGTGATTGCTGTGCAATATGATCCTCCTGCACTGCTCTAAACAGCTGCACTTTACTTCTGGGAATGCTTTGGGGAATGCTTTCTTTCACTGTGCGACGTTTGCATTCAAAGTCTACAGATGAACATATAGGTGAAATACATGTAAAGAATATGATTGCAGCATGTGGGTATTGTGTGCAAACAAACATTTCTGCTCTCTGCTCGTCCCTCCTCCCTTCTCTGTCCACTCCCTGCCCTCTGTCCATCTTCTCCCCTTCTCCTGTCCTGTTAGTCATTTCACCCCCGAATGCTTCCAGAGTAAAATGATCCGAGATTCGGATCAAAGATCCGGATCTTTTCAATGATCCGATTTGAATCATCCGGATCAATGAAAAGATCCGAACTTCGCATCTCTAATCTGTATCAGAAAATGCAACCCAACCAAACCCTATTCTCACACAGAACCCTCCCTTCTTGCTCAACTAATAACCCCCCCTGGAGGGAACAATCCAAATCAAAATCCAAAAAAGCTTTATTGGCAGGACCAAATACATTTAGCATTGCCAAAGCAAAACATTAACATGGGGGGGGGGGGGGGGGGGAGGGAATTGTGGTAATAAGGAAAGGATATGGGTATACAGTCCATAGGAGGATGTAAGGGATGGTATGGGGGGGGGGGGGGAGGGGTGGGGTATATAGTCCATAGGGGACTTCTTGCTCAACTAATAACTTCCCCTGGAAGGAACAATCCCCCTTCTAGCTCAATGGAATCTGTGGTTGCAAAAAATTACAGGCGTGTTAACAGAGGAGCCACGCCTACACAGTCATACACTGTCCTCTATGGCAAGATGCAAAATGATGGGTAGCAAAATTTTTCATTACACCGCTACTGAAAAAAAGAACAGTATTTTCCTAGTGAACAAGCGGTTTGCCTTCTTTATAAACTTTCCAAACTGCTATTCAAATTGAACCAGTTTACAAACCCTCTGCAGCGACTCACAGCAGACACGTGATGACAGCCAGCCTTCATCGTGCACTGGCAAGATTATTCCTAAATTATTTTTATCAAACTAACTCCTTGCCCGAAAAAGGCAACCCGCCAGTCCCCCTCCAACAACAAACGTGCTGAAACAGACCCCATGTCACGAATGCCCCGCACGTCCCCTCTACCTGTACTCTGCTCCCAGCACTACACAAGGGCGCCGCCATCTTGGAACGCACCAGCGAGTTCCTACTTCCTGGCCAGCGGTGACCTTGCACTGCATGAAGCGCACAGCGACACCACGTGGTGAGCAAATAAATTACTACGCGAAGGTTGCATGCTTCAATAAGATTATCCTGCCAGCTTGCCAGTCGGGTGAGAGGCAGACGTTGATTATAGTGAGAGAGATTGGGCTCTATTCTCAAAGACTTCCCGCATGCGGTAAAGTACATGCGGGAAGTTTGCACCCAAAATACCGGCAAGTTGGGATTCTCAAAATGTTCCGCATGTTTCTTCCGCATGCGGAAAAAGTGTGATAAAAGTGCGGGATTCATGCGGTAAAATTTCCACAAAAGTCGGTATTTTCCGCAATAAAAGATCAATTCTCAAAGATGTTCAGGCGCATCATTTCTTCGTTAATTACCGAATTTTTATCACCTACAAGTAGTAGGTGATATATTCCGCATCCCATTGACTTTAATGAAGTGTGGAGGCTTAAGGGCTGTGCTTGGTGGACTTTAACTTTTTTTTTTTAAACACTTTTTCATGCGACCTTTTTACCGCATGATTCCCGCATGAATAATGCCTGTTTCCGCATCTTTTTTCCCGCATGCGGAAAACATGCGGAAAATGTTAGTGAATGTGGAAAAAATGCGGAGTTTACCGCTGGCGGGAATATAGCGGTAACATTTTGCGGAAAATTTGGCTCTTTGAGAATAGAGCCCATTGTGTATTGGAAAACTCCAATGACAGGAGTATTTTACTACATGCAGCCATGTATACATAATAATCTTACGGTAGTGAAGTGCAGATGTTGGATGACGCGGGATGTCTGGCAGCTGTTTTCAGAATGCAGTACATTATTCAGGATAACCACTTTTACATGTATTTTCCTGGTTTCAGCATCAGAAACACTTCCTATGTTTATATATTGCTGTATATTGCATGTAACCCCGCCCACCCAGTGATGTTTAGCCTAGGCTGCTTAGATACGCAGAATTCTTACCCCCTCGAGCACAGGTGTCAAATATAAGGACGGTGGGCTAAATCTGGACCATTGTATGTGGCCCTCAATAGCTTCAAACCGGCATAATTGTAAGCAGTATAAGGCTTGTTTGTTCACATCATCAAATCGAAATCACTGACTCCAGCGATTTTTGATTGTTTGCATGTCCCGTCCCCCCCCCCCCAGCGCTACACTGCGTGCTACGATTTTGTATTAAGGGCTTTTTCTAAGTGCTTTTGCAGAGCGATTTGTTTTTTCACTTCCTGACATAGGTCAGGAAGTGAACTCTTTGACCTGGAAAAGAATAAATACAATGTGTTTATTCTTAAAAGCACAAACACAATCGCCGGATAAAGCGATTTGTGAGCATTTTGCGTTTTCCCTATACCTTCCGTTGTAGCAAAATCGTGCCGAAAATGGTACAGGCAGCGCTTTGCTGAGCGGAAAGCGGACGAAACACGCTGATATGAACTGTCCCATAAGGATTCATTGCACTAGCGATTTCAGGGCGTTTTTAAAAAAAACGCAGCTAAAAAAAAAAGCAAAACGCTCTAGGTGTGAACGAACCCTAAGAGATGTATTTACAGCAAAATCCCCAGTATCCTGCACCAGCGAAGATCGCCTGATGCCAGATACATGTACTAGCCAGTAGCTTGAGAAACCGTCCTAAGAGCACATGAATAAAAACACTAGAATGAGACAATATAATTAGTAGCAGTGTAATAGGGAGTAGTGGCAGTTGCCTCCTGCAAAATAAATGCAGGGGTTCCTTGAGATCAAAAAAATACTTGCAGGGGTTCCTTGAGATCCAAAAGTTATCAGGAGGGTTCATCCAGGGTAAAAAGGTTGAGAAAGGCAGCTCTAAATACACGCACACTCTCCATCTCCCATTGTGATTTGTTGTATACATCTACTTTCTGTGCACATTTGTGATATGCATTTAAAAACATGGCATCTTTGCTGATTGTGGGGGTGTGTTTCGATAAACTATACACATACATCTCTGTTGAGTCCTACTGACTCTTACCCTACAGGACGAATGGGATTTTCATTGCGTTGGCATTTGTAAAAAGCAATGCTGGATTTTATTTTTTTTCTGAAATGAGTGCTTCACACTGATATTAAATTGGATAACTAGATGATGTTATTTGTGATCTTACCACATCAGGGCCATGCAAAGGATCCTCAAAGGGGGTGTTCACATTTTAAAAGAGGGCCCTAATTAATTGTGAAAATTTATTTATGTAATTCTCCATCCCCAGAAAGCAGTATTAAGCCCACTCTACACCATTCAATTCCAGGTGCGATCGATCAAATTTGATTGGATCGAATTCGATTAGATCGTTTAAATCTGACATGTCTGATCGGGATTCGATCGGTCATGTGATCGATTTTGGCTAGTTGAATTGAACAGTGTAGAGGGGGCTTTAGGCATTCTTTGGGCCTTTCCCCCATCCCTCTTTTCACTGATAGCAATATCAGGCAGACTTTATATTTCCTCCCAACCCCCTAGATAGCAGATTTACTCCACCACCCTCAAATCAGCAGTGATAGGTCCCCCTATAAGGGAACTGGGTGCTATGTGAGTACTGAGTGTGGTGTGGGTGCTGGTTATGGGTGGTAATGGTTGGAATGTGGGTGCCGAGTGCAGAGGCTTGGTGCCATGTTGATTCTGGGTGTGGGTACTGGGTGCCAAGTGGAGGCTGGATGCAGGTGAGACTACTGTGGGTAGGCGGGGCTTCCTGCAGGTAGTGGGCAGGGTTTATTTAGGCCAGGCACGGAGCTATTTGCCTGGCTGAAGCAGCACTTTCATTGCAAATAGAAACAAGAAGTTTTGAATCAGGATGATACCATTTATCGGTTGATCCTCATCAGTGCATGGCATGGATTAATATGGCTCTATGGGGTATTTTATAGTGATGCAAGAGTTTGGATCAGTTACCATTGTGTGCTGCTAGTGAATTCACAGAGGAGCATGGTTGGAGGTTCATATCGGGAGGCTATTAGTTTGCTCTGGTCAAATGTGATGTCATTGGAGGTATTGATCCAGCATCATGTGGTGTGGTCAGATGTGATGTCATTGGAGGTATAGTTCCAGCATCATGTGGTGTGGTCAGATGTGATGTCATTGGAGGTATAGTTCCAGCATCTTGTGGTGTGGAAATGTCAGCCTGCACTGACATTTTATCACAGTGAGGGCTGGATTTCTGGAAAGGTCACAAAGGCCTTGGGCGGCAGCTGGCTGAGGGGCGGCTGGACATGGAAGAGGAGTTGCTGCAAATGTAATACAGAGGTTGCAGATAGGGAGCAACAGATAGAAATAGGGAGCTGCAGCCCAAGGGATTTGTATAAAATAAAAGGAGGATGCTGTACATGAATGTTAGACATGGATGAGGGGTCTGCACAGGGAATAGAGGGGAGGTGCTGTACATGGAAGGGGAGCAGCAAGAAAGTTGGCCTAGGCTAGGGGCACAAAAAAAGTATAAAGCCGACCTTGATCACAGTACTGGGATTCATTATCATAGGATGGATAAGGTAAGGTAAGGATTTCCTTGCCCAACTGCTCCTGAGGAAGCCCTATTGGACAGAGCTGGTAGAGCTCTGGGACAGCAGCATTTGCCTTGTGTGGCCATGTGAGTTTTTTCATTTAATTTATTTTTAATTTAAAGATTTAATTCAATTTTTAAATTTGAGTGCATTCAGCAAATGAAATAAGAGGCACTGCACTGTGAATGTTATTGACTGTTTTTCTGAACCTTCATTCACTTTTTGGTGGATGTTGTCCCAGCTGTGATTAGCACCTCTAATGCTGGGCATGCACGGAGCAATCCAGCGGCTCGATTAGCCGCCGGATCGACTCCCGCCGCGTCCCCGTGGCCGCCCGGCTCGATTCCCGCTCGTCCCCGCGGGCACTCGATTCCCCGCTATTGGGAATCGATCCGCACGGGTATCGGACCTGTTGGAAATTATCAGCTGGGAGCATCAGCGGCTCGATACACGGTACAGAAACGTACCGTGTATCCCCAGCATTAGGCCTTGTTCACATTGCATTCCGATCGCGTTAGCATTTACGTTGGGCGTTTTTTGACACAATTTTTTTTTTTGCAATTCTCGGTGCTTGGGTGGGCGGTGCATTTTTGTTAAAAGCAATTTTCTAAACGCTTTTCCAGAGCATTTTTTTAATTCACTCCCTGACACAAATCGGGAAGTAAACTCTTTGACCCTTTCATTAAGGCAAAATCGCCTCAAAAAAGGTTCAGGCATCGCTTTGCTGAGTGGATTGGAAACAAACCACTCAAATGTGAACTCTCTCATAGGGAATCATTGCACAAGCGTTTTTAGGGCGATTTTGAAAATCACCTGCACTTGAAAAAAGGGCAAAAACGCCCTTAGTGTGAATGAGCCCTTATTGAATATAGAAATGATGTAGTGCAGAGTAAAGGTGCAGATGTGGAGCAGAGCTCAGAGAGAATCATGAAACAGAAGCGAAACATGACTGTGACAGCAAATCAGAGCCATACAGTTGTACCACCTGATTGAGCTGATCACATCGGGAGCAGAGCTTAGAGAGAATCATGCGATCAGTTCCATAGAATTGGCTCTGATTTGCTGCCATCACTTCTTGCTTCAGCCTTCATAGGAAGCAGAAGCGAAACATGACTGTGACAGCAAATCAGAGCCATACAGTTGTACCACCTGATTGAGCTGATCACATCGGGAGCAGAGCTCAGAGAGAATCATGCGATCAGTTCCATAGAATTGGCTCTGATTTGCTGCCATCACTTCTTGCTTCAGCCTTCACAGGAAGCAGAAGCGAAACATGACTGTGACAGCAAATCAGAGCCATACAGTTGTACCACCTGATTGAGCAGATCACGTCGGGACCTGGAGAACCACTTGGAGGAGTGATTGCTGGGCATGGATGGGATGAGTGTTGCTGTACCTCCTACCACTGTTTGCTTATTAATATTTACTACTTGCCTATCACTGTGCCATTGCCTATAACGATCTTCTTTCCGCTACCTAATTACTATGCTAATTACCTGCTAATTACTAAGTACCGTGCTTTGGAAACTGAAGTTATATGGGTGTTAATAACATTTATTGTTATATCAGGAAGATAGGTGGACAGAGATGGTGGAAAAATGATTAGTTCTGTTTTACTCATATTAATAAGTGTTAAGAAGGGAGAGATCATGAAATAGGATATAGCAGACAAGCAGTCAGGAACCCGTGTGAGGAGGGAGTAAAGGTCTAGAGCTGAGAGGTACAGTTGTGTATCGTCTGCATATAAGTGTTATAGGAACAAATGAGTAGATTAAATTGCTAAGACTGTGCATGTAGATGGAAAAGAGGAAGGGGCCAAGGACAGAGCCTTGTGGTTGAAGCAAGTGGTTTAGGCGCATGGAACTCACCCCCGGGCACCGAAACCACGCGTCCCATAGCAGCAATGTTATACTGCGCAGGGCGCATAAGGGTAATTTGCAGCTCCGGTGGCTGCATTCACAGGCATGGTATTCTGTTTTATTTTAAAGGACAACTGTAGTGGGAAGAAAATGGAGGCTGCCATATTTATTCCCTTTTAAACAATACCAGTTGCCTGGTAGCCCTGCTGATCAATTTGGCTGCAGTAGTGTCTGAATAACACCAGAAACGAGCATGCAGTTAATCTTGTCAGATCTGACAAAAATGTCAAAAACACCTAATCTGCTGCATGCTTGTTCAGGGGCTATGGCTAAAAGTATTAAAGGCACAGGATCAGTAGGACAGCCAGGTGACTAGTATTGCTTAAAAGGAAGTAAATATGGCAGCCTCCATATTCCTCTAATTTCAGTTGTCCTTTAAAGTCTACTCATAGTTGTGCAATGGTCCCATAGTAGAAAACTAACCTTATGAGTTACCTTAGCTACTTCTTACTTTTTCAGCACATAGCAAACTACAAAATCAGTTAAATAAGTTGTCTGTATAAAGTGTGGTATTTTTTTTACATCAGGACGTGCCAGCCTATTACACGCTGGCTCCCAGCGTACCGTATGCTGGCATGTCCCAACGTCACATCATGTGACGCCCTATTGCCATGGAGATGCGATGCGGGAATTGGCGATCAAGGTGAGTTTCAAATCCCCCGCCACGCACTCGCAACTCTGCAAGGAGGTGGGGGGGGGGGGGGGGGGGGGGTGGAATTTAGGGAATGCAGCCCACGGTTCGTAGCATGTGGCCCAGGCTGCTTAAAGTTTGCCCAGCCCTGGGTTATGCAGATGGACCAGTCTCTGGAGCAGGGCTGTGGAGTCGGTACAAAAATCCACCGACTCCGACTCCTCAGGTTAGGATTCCACCGACTCTGACTCCTCTAATTTGCATATTACAATCTTGTTGATTGAAAGTTAGTAACATGAAATGCATCTCTTAAAGAGACTCCATAACAAAAATTTCATCCGGTTTTCTTCCATCCTACAAGTTCCAAAATCTATTCTAATGTGCTCTGGCTTACTGCAACACGTTCTACTATCACCATCTCTGTAATAAATCAACTTATCTCTCTCTTGTCAGACTTGTCAGCCTGTGTCTGGAAGGCTGCCAAGTTCTTCAGTGTTGTGGTTCTGTGATGCATCTCCCCCCTCCAGGCCCCTCTCTGCACACTTTCTGTGTGTTATTTAGATTAGTGCAGCTTCTCTCTGCTCTATTATCTTTTACAAGCTGGATAAATCCTCCTCTGAGCTGGCTGGGCTTTCACATACTGAGGAATTACATACAGGCAGAGCTGTCTGCACTCTGCAGGAAGAAACAGCCTGACACTTCAGTGGAAGATAGCTGCAGGGGAAAAGAAACACACAAATGATCTCTTGAGATTAAAAAGGAAGGCTGTATACAGCCTGCTTGTGTATGGATGTATTTTCTATGTGTGGACATACTGTACATCAACCTACTTCCTGTTTTGGTGGCCATTTTGCTTGTTTATAAACAAACTTTTTAAAACTGTTTTTAACCACTTTTGATGTGGCGGGGAGCAGCAAAATTGTGACAGAGGGTAATAGGAAATATCCCCTAACGCACTGGTATGTTTACTTTTGTGCGATTTTAACAATACAGATTCTCTTTAACTGCCAATGCTTAGGAATTTTAAAAGACAACTGAAGTGAGAGGGATATGGAGGCTGCCATATGTATTCCCTTTTAAACAATACTAGTTACCTGGCTATCTGGCGGATCTTCTGCCTCTAATACTTTTAGTCATAGACTAAAACTAGTCCTTGGTACGAGTACTTGTAGAAGGTACAGACAGGAACAAAGAACATCTATCAGGTTTAAGGCAATGTAACCATGGGTACATGTAAGAGTGATGTGCCGGTACTCTGCAGGGGAATGAGGGGATTCTTCTTCTATTACACATTCTTCAGGTACAATCTGAACCAGGTTTATGGGTGATAGACAACACCTCTGTGTTCAATGTGCACAACATTCTCAGTGGATTCCCTGCAGCTCTGTGGGGAGAGCATATGTAGAGTATAGTACTACTGTGTAACAAAGTAAACCTGAGCCAGATGAAATTAAAGTTTTATACATACCTGGGGCTTCCTCCAACTCCCTTCACACTAATCAGTCCCTCGCTGTCCTCCTTCTGCTATGAGTCCAGGTACTTGAACCAGTCGGGCGTAGTGCGCATGCGCACACTCCGCCGCTGGGAGTGTACTACACCTACACAGCACTATTGCGCAAGTGCAGAATGCTCCTGGCTGTGGGAGCGGCACGTGGCCGGACTGCGCTTACTGGCTAAATTACTAGGACTTATAGCAGAAGATCCAGGTGGTGGAAGAGGACAGCAAGGGACTGATTAGCCTGAAGGGGGTTGGAGGAAGCCCCAGGTATGTATAAAACTTTTCTTTTCATCCATCTTAGGTGCCCTTTCATTCGTAGTCATCAAACCAAATGTTAACAACATATCAAATTAATTGATTTCATGAGCAAAAGGAGTGCATGAATTTGCATAAACCAGCATCAACGCAGAATTATTTCCATCTCCTTGACCATCTATATTAGTGACCCGGCTACACATCAGGCTTTTGTTCTCACAGCATAGATGTTATTTAGTATATACCTGTAGGAGATTCCTGTGTACACATCATATATACTGTACAGTCACAATCAGATGTGTATATCTGACTTTAAAAATACGGGGACTGCTTTATTGAAGCAGCACAAGTAACTATTTTTTGTTTGCTTTATTTCATTTTTGTGGACTAAGCACAGCTATTACTGTATACATAAATTATTTATGATGACTATTATCTGAGAAATAGAACATTTTATCGTATTTTCTATTTTAATTACAGTTTAAATTCATTAGGAGTCGGAGCATTTTTTCCCGACTTCAGGTACCCAAAAATTGCTCCGACTCCTCGACTCCACAGCCCTGCTCTGGAGTTCAGGTGGTTTTTTGACAAGTTTCAGTGTACTCTGACTGCAGGCCAGCTGCAATGGTTTCCACTTTTTAAGACGTACATCCAAGGTTTTTCTTTCAGTATGCGCTCAGAAAGTGACATGAACACCACACTGTGTGTACATGGTGCAAATTCAGTAAAGAAAACCTGAGATGGAGGGGAAATAAAAAAATTAAACTTATCTGGGGCTTCTTCCAGCCCCCTTCAGGCTGATTGCTCCCTCGCCATCCTCCTGTGTTGCCTCGTTCCTCCGCTAGCTGGACGGTTCAGTCCTTCAGTCGGGGCATACTGTGCATGTGCAGCTCCGCCCGCTCACCCCCTCGTCTTACAGTCTGGTTGCTAATATGCTTACAGTCATGGTCCTTCCCTGGCGTTGAGCTTGTCCCCTATAGACTCTTTAGTTCTCCCAGCAATTATTTACATCCCACCTGGCTTTCAACCACAGGGTTATTTAAGTGTGGATATTCCACTTGTAGGCACTGCTCATGTCACCGCCCTGCATGTTGGATCTTCTCTGTTGTGAATGGTAAGAGTTTTCCCCTCCAGCAATACATTAATTGCAACACCAAATCAGTAGTGTACGTCATTACTTGTGTCAAATGTTCTGTACATTGGATGTACAACTCTCCCCTTGTGTCAGAAAATTTCGGAATGCTATAATGGGGCTTCCCATAACACAGAGAACATTTCGAATGTCGTAAAACATTTTAGACAGTTGCATGCTGGTGACATAAGCAGTTTTTCATATCAGGGAGTTAAAGCAGTGTCTTGTTCGGTTAAACAGGGAGACACAAATCGCAGATTACTGCTGCAAGAAGCTTATTGGATTCTAACACTTGGTACTCAGGGCTGTCGAGTGGGTACAAAAATCATGCGACTCCAACTCTGACTCCTCAGTTTATGAAACCTCCGACTCCAGGTACCCAAAATGGCTCCGACTCCTCGATTCCGACTCCACAGCCCTGTTGGTACTCGCATTCCTGGAGGTCTGGACGCCAGTTGGGACTTGAATCTCATATGCTGAATCCTTTTAACTGGATTTGTTTTTATTTTGTGGATTTAAATTCACTTTGTATTATAGATAGATTCCTCTCTGATCAGTTAATGATGATTAAATAGGGTGATCTATCTGTCGGCCATATATTGATCAGTGTATGGCCACCTTAGCACATGAGGGGCAGCGGTACACGTTGTGTCTTTGACATGAGGTGGGCCCAAGTGGCCACCGTAGCTGAGAAGCATTTAGTGTGTGTGCAAGGATTTAGTGGATTACCTGTACCTCACAAATATCCAGGAATGTCCTTCACTAATTAGAACTGAAGAACCCCATTGAAAGATTAGAAGCTACAAACTAATAGAGAAAAAATCTGGTTCACAAGTACATGAGAAATAATGACGCCAGACAGAGTATGGTTTTCTTTTTAATTTGCAATATTCTGAAACAAATCAAGAGGAAGATCTTTTTTTTTTCTTTTAGTCTTTATCCTCTAATTTTTGACACTTACAAGGCTCAGAAAAAAAGAGTGAGAAAGAGACGAGAAAACAGAAATATAAAGGAAGACAGCAGCAAAAGAACCCCACTGGCATTCAGAAAACGAACAAGCTGTCCTCTTGTTTCTCTTATATATAGATTTATGTATATATATGTATTTATAGGATTTCTGTTTAAAGGGCATGCAGAAAATTAAACAGCAACAAATGAAAACAAGTCAGGCCGGAGATTCGCCTCTCCTCTCCCTTGGGGGGGTCACTGCTCTGAACCCTGTAAACGTGTGTAAAACTGGCAAGGGGGTAACAGAGTGTTACACATACACTCCTACCCGAATCTGTCGGGGATCCGCAGAAGACTCGGCCTGGCAGTGAAGATCAGGCACAATAGCAAGAACTGGATTTCTGCTTCCCCTGAAATCCCTGAAGATTTTGGTTGCTGTTTTTTCCCAGCACATTAAAAAAAAAAAAAACGAAAAAAAAAGAAAAAAACTGGATCTGTCATCTCCACACAATGAAAGCAGCCATTTTCTGGGAGAAGCTAACATTCACCCTACAAAGAATTGGGAATTTGTTACATTTGAATACTGCATAAGCTCAATTCACAAAAATAGCCACCTTCACGGTGAAGAAGATCAACTTTAAAAGGAAGAAATCCAAGCATCCTGGAAGATTCAGTCCATTACACTGGACCCATAATATCCTCGGGACATGCACTGTCGCCCTACAGACACAGAAAATCCTATAAACCTTTAACCTCCTGCAAAAGAAAATGTCATAGCCTACAAAATAATGTTCATCTCGTTAGCAACTAGTAAAATGGCATCTCCTTCTGGGCCAGTGAATGAAACCCACGCTACTTGAAAGGAAATCTAAGATCTAAGGTGGACACTGGAATCCCTGCGCTATTTATATCTATCTCCATTCTCAGTAGAGCTAATTGACATCATGGATCCTGTGTGCAGACCCCACCTGTCAGAGGAGAATCGTACCCACTGAGCATAGATTCTGTGTGCAGAACCCAACTGTCAGAGAAGAATCGTACCCACTGAGCATGGATACTGTGTGCAGACCCAACCTGTCAGAGGAGAATCGTACCCACTGAGCATGGTTCCTGTGTGCAGAACCCCCCTGTCAGAGGAGAATCGTACCCACTGAGCATGGATCCTGTGTGCAGACCCTACCTGTCAGAAGAGAATCATACCCACTGAGTATGGATCCTGTGTGCAGACCCACCTGTCAGAGGAGAATCATACTCGCTGAGCAATGACAGACATTAAGCACACTCCATAAACTGCGCCGGTCATGCTTTGGGAACTGGCTCTCCCACTGCAGACAATGGATTAAGACCATTATTTACAGGGTGTGTGGACTTGTTGGAGTTGGACCAACTATTAAATATATATATATATATATTCTTCTCTTGGTGTATATATATATTTATTTTTGCATTCGTAAAAGCAAAAGAAAAACAATAAAATAGGGGTGGCAGTGGGGGCCCCTGGGAGAACTGCTTTGTGGAAATGAAATCCAAAAAATATAATTTTTTTTTATTTTGTATTTTTTTAAACATTTTTTTTTATTTTTTATTTTATTTATGTACCTTTTTTGTTTTCTCTTTGTTCTGTTTGGACGACTCATTTCACGTTGGACGCGCAAACACACGGGAAGGAACGGCTCCACAGGAAGTTTACAGTTCTCTCCCCCCAGCCCCTCGAGATTTCAGACGATCCCTCCACCACCTCCACACCCTCTCAAATTAAGCCAAATAGACCAGAGGGAAGAAGGCTGAAGGTCATAATTTTTTTTCTCTGCAACAAGTCAATGGATGCACTTAACCCCGTAGCACTGTAGGGGGTCATACAGGTTTAAGCTACCCTCTTCCCCAGCTTGGAAAAGGGAAGAATGCTTAAAGTTCTGAAGGGAAACATACAGAGGAGGCTTATTCCTACAACCTTTTCTCGTCCTCTTGCAAACACTTCATGAGTCCAGGCAGTGGATGTCTGGGGTATGTGCGCACATGGGGGGGGGGGGTTGAGGGCCACAAGAATAGAAGAGTCTGGATTTGGAGGGGTTGAGGGGGAGGAGGGATGAGAGGGAACGGCACAAGCATGCGGTCACGTGCTTTTCCTCGCCGCTGGAACTCTCTGAGCGGCGGAGCCAAAAGTCTCTGGCACTTCCTGTTTTCTGGTGAAGCCAGGAGGGCATTACTGGAGGCTGCAGAAAAAGAAGCAAAACAAGTTGGGGTCAGCAGTTAGTAGGTGACATTCAGATTCTTAACTTGGAACTAAACTAAGGTGCATGCACACTTTGGACCTAACCATTCTTTTTTTTCCTAGGTGAAAATATAGTTTGTACTCCAGACAGCCGGTTGATAACCTCTGGAGTACATCAGAGTTCCAGGTAACTACTCCCCCTCCCAACCCCTATACTGGATCAAAGTGATTATGCACAGTGACTCAATCATTAATCCCTGGCCTCTCCACCCACTATCAGCTTAAGCTGATAACTATTCTTTATCTATAAGGTCTACGTGGTCCTTCTTTCCGTTTTTGCCCTCAATATCTGGAACACTGTATTTTTGTACAATGTTACCTCATTGTTTATTCCACTTTACGTTGTTCACGTGGGTCAACGTGAACATTGTAAAGCGGAATAAACAATGAGGCAACATTGTACAAAAATACAGTGTTCCAGATATTGAGGGGAAAAACGGAAATGTTGTCAATTCTCTTGTTAAAAAGAAAAACTCAATAAAATTATTGAAGCATGAAAATATAGTTTGTACACATGTTCCCCGACACTGTTGAAGTGGTCATTAGTGATCCATCATGCTACAATCCCTAACATGTGACTTCTGTTGTGGTAACTTCTGTTACCCCTGCAGAATGATGGCTCTTGCTTGTCCTCTCCTCTCCACTTTCTACAGAGCAGAACAGGCTGCCCCTTACACTACTTTTTAGAGTTTTATTATCATTTAATAATATTGTGAGGTGTTTTTTTTTGCCATATCTACCTTGACGGGACGTAAGAGTCTTCATGATTTTAGTCCTATAAAAGTTCATTTGTAGTCAGAGTACGGCCAACCAGTGGGTCTTCCCTACACTCAAGTGAAGACAAGTGAAATTCCTCATCTGCCTGCATAGTGATGGTTGCCTGTATTGGTGATCCAAATTTGTACCACTCTCTTAATACTGATTACTTTAATACTCTCCCCCCCAGTGAAAAATTGTCCCCCTGCACCTGTTAAACGTCGCCATGAGCTCCTGTAACACGACACCAGGTGCATGTATTGATGTCACACATGTGTCTGGTGCCATGTGGTACATGTGCTCTTGGTGACGGGGACACCAGAGAAAGGAGTCCCGGCAGGAGACAGGTGAGACTTTTACACTGCACATATGGGGGACATTCATTTCTTCTCTTCCAATTCAATAACATTTTTGAATCGGAAGGTCGATCAGGCCGCAATATCAAGTGGTATATGGGCACCTTTACAATATAAATTCAAGTGTAAAATTAGATTTTTGGGGTATAATGTCATCTTATATCAAATCTAATTTTATATTGTGGTCAGTGGAGTCTGCAGTCCCGCCATTGGTGCGATTCTGTATCTCTATACTTTTAACGGATCTAGTAACTTGGTTTGGTTGCTCTACATTACAGCTCAGAGCAGCATACATAGACCCAAGTAAAAGACCCTTCTGCACAGGTGAGTAAGGCTCGGTTCACATTAGGTTTTGCCAAAGGAACCAGGCCGTACAGTTCCGTGGTCCGTTCCGCTGAACGGAGAGAAAAAATGCAGCAGGACCCAATTTTCCGTACCGTTTCGCTCAGCGGAACGGAAGGTTTTGCAGCACAAAAGGAACCTATGGTAAACAGACATTTTACAGCACACTGGGTGTAAAAACGGACCGTTTTTCCAGACCCAGATGGCCGGATCCATACGGCCCAATCTGCAAAAAAACACAGATATTAACCGGGCCTTAGCTAAGACACAGGTTTTTCTGCTATGTGGCCTGTTCTCAGGTTGCACATACTGTAGATATTATTACCATACATCTTTATTGCCACTTTGAGGAGGATAACAGTATATATAAAATCTTACTGTCACTGGAGGGGTGCCACAGGAGCCCCTGAGCAATGGAAGTGGACGTTCTGCCACTTGCCATCACGACGATGCCAAACGCGGGTCTCTTCAGACTGGCTGGTACGAGGTCGACCCTGTGTATCAATGTATTGCGTCAGGCGTATGTAGGCGATACAGGCGGCATCTTCTCCCACCACGTGAACATGAGGATTCAAGATAGTCGTGTGGATTGGTTTGTTGTTCTTAGACAGCACTAAACACAACCAAGACATAAAAAAAACACAAGAAAACAACAATCAGCAATATGGTGATGCAAGCATAATAACAGTGGAAATATAGTCAGAAAATCCCCTCTGCTCCAATAGGCTAGCCACACCATAAGAACTTTTATAAAGAAATAATTGTTTGCTAGTTAGTTAACTAAATGATTAACAATTATATGCTGCACAGCTTCCCCAGTTGTCTTTTGTCACTAACTGCATTTGAGAAGGGTGAGCAAATATAGCAGAAAGAGGTTTGCTTTTGCAGGATTCAGTGTGACTGTAAGCAGAGAAGAGAACGTTTTCCTCACTGTAAAAGTTTTTTGAATGAATTTGATAAAATGCATCTATTGGAATGGCAAATCCAAGCCCTGCTGTATTCATTCTATGCTAGGGGGATTTTTACACAGAAGACATCACTTTGAGACAACAGCAAGTAGGATAACTGTAAGGGCAATAGAGAATAGGGAAATAAGTGTTAACCACTTGAGGACCGCTGTGTTAAACCCCCCTAGTGACCAGGCCATTTTTAACTAATTGGGCCACTGCAGCTTTAAGGCCTCGCTGCAGGGCCGCACTACTCAGCACACAAGTGATCCCCCCCCCCACCTTTTCTCCCCACCAACAGAGCTCTCTGTTGGTGAGGTCTGATCGCTCCCCAGATTTTTTTTGATATTTTTTTATAACCACTATTTGTTTGTTTTATTTTGTAATATTTTTGACTATTTTTTTTTATTTATTTTGCAATCTCCCTTCCCTCCCTCCGCCAGCCAATCAGCGTGATCGGCTATCCTATGACAGCGGATCACAATTTTGCCTCCCAGGTGGGCAGGCGTGTCACACGGCTGTCCCCAGTACAGCGCTGCCTTAGATCGCAACGCTGTACAGTGATAAAAGACGATCACCACTGGGAGACTGAAGGCAGAGCAGAGCTCCGTCATCGAAGCAGAGATGAGCGCATCGGCGCACGCGCTCTCCTGCAATCCCTATAGGAAGCCATTCACGCCAATCAGCGTGGAGTGGTCTTGGGGCTGCCGCCGTGTTCGCGCCAATCAGCGTGGAGCGGTCGGCAACAGGTTAAATGTTATGCTAGACTGTAATTATGCTTTAAAGTGAAATTCCATTTGTGTCAATAAATAAAAGCAATCCCCTCTATTCACATCTTAATATTACAAATTTTTGACCAACATTTTTTTTCAGCTTTCTTAACTTGCTTTACAATCAACGGTAGAAAGTGTGACCCAATGGTGCTGCTAACTGCAAAATGCGTTACTTACTAAGTGTGTCAGCTTACAGGTAATTACTTCAGAGCTGCAATGATTCCTGATTTGTGCAACAAATAACTCATGCAGTATTACTGGGGCTTTACTGGCAATGCCTTGTGCCCGACTGGGATCAGCTAGTTCTGCCTGATCTGAGCCGAGAGCTGCTACTGCGTCTGTGCTGGAGCCGGGGAAGGTAAATATTTACATGGCCGCCATTCAGAGCGGCCTAGAGAGACCACTGTGAGATGGAGGAGGACAGGAGGAAGCCTCAATCGGATCCAGAGTATTCCCCCTCCTGAGGTAAGTACCCCCAAGGGCCCTTTTTCTCATTACAGGTTCTCTCTAATAGTGTTACATTAGATAATGACTTGTAGCCAAGCTAAAGTATTTTTATTAATTTTGTTAGAAAAGAATTAATAATTTTATGTTATTATTTATTGTATTTATAAAGCGCCAACATATTACACAGCGCTGCACATGGTAAGGCTATGAGTAAGGATACCTGATCCGAAACATGTCAGCTGTTTTTGCTGTATCTGAGATTCCCAAATAAAATACCTTTGGACTTTCCAAGCTTTGGAGTGTGCGGATTTCATCTCATCTATAGTACAGCGCTGCACATCGCTGTTAACCTCTTCTGTCCCAGAGCAGTCAAATGTTTTTTTTACTATCTAGTATACAGTGGCGTAGCAACGGGGATAGCCGCCATAGCGTTGCTATGGGGCCCGCGGTATCCCTACGCCACAGGGGCCCGTGCAGAGTCAGTGGACTTTTTTTGGACTTTTTTATTTTTTTTTTAATGATGCCGTCTGGGCCCCCCCTCAGGCCCGTCCGCCCCCCCCGATAATTTTAAAACAGAGGCGCGCCGCCCTCCCCCGGCCCCCCTCCTCTGATAAGGTGGCTGGTGAGGAGGGGGACCACGTGGCGGCGCATTGATCCTCCCTGGCTGCCGGGCCGACACTTACTGTATAGTTCCGGCCAGCCAGGGAGGCAGAAGGAGGAGACAGCAGGAGGAGTCAGAGAGTGACTCAATCTCTCCGAGACTCCACAGTCAGTCAGACCTCGTGGTGACTGTCTGACTGGCTGCGACCAGGAGCAGGAGGGAGAGGAGAGGACCGAGGAGGAGAGCGGAGCACACCGACCTGACCCGACCCGACCGTGCACCGTCCCACGCAAGCTTGTAAGTACTTTGTGCGTGCGTGGGGACGCGTGCCTCACTGGTGCTGCTGCCTGCAGTGGACAGAGGTGGGTGGGTGATGGGGCCAGCCCGGGGGACTTGCTGCCTGCTGCTGCCAGCCTGCCACCCATACCTGGCCAGCGGGCGGCCATGATGCAACCTGGTGCTGGGGGGGGGGGGGGGGGGCAGGGTAGAGAGAGAGAGAGTTGCTGGGGGGGGGGGGGGGGCGGAGAGAGAGTTGCTTTTGCTGGCTGCTGGGGAGGTGGATGGGGGGAGCGAGTTGCTGGCAGGGGAGGGGGGGGGTGTAGAGAGTTGCTGGCTGCTGTGGGGGGGGGGGGGAATGGGGGAGAGAAAGGTGCTGGCTGCTGTGGGGGGGGGGGATGGGAGGAGAGAAAGGTGCTGGCTGCTGTGGGGGGGGAGGGGTATGGGGGAGAGAGAGGTGCTGGCTGCTGTGGGGGGGGGGGGGGGTATGGGGGAGAGAGAGGTGCTGGCTGCTGTGGGGGGGGGGGGGGGAATGGGGGGAGAGAGAGGTGCTGGCTGCTGTGAGTGGGGGGATGGGGGAGAGAAAGGTGCTGGCTGCTGTGTGTGGGGGGATGGGGGAGAGAAAGGTGCTGGCTGCTGTGTGTGGGGGGATGGGGGAGAGAAAGGTGCTGGCTGCTGTGTGTGGGGGGATGGGGGAGAGAAAGGTGCTGGCTGCTGTGTGTGGGGGGATGGGGGAGAGAAAGGTGCTGGCTGCTGTGTGTGGGGGGATGGGGGAGAGAAAGGTGCTGGCTGCTGTGTGTGGGGGGATGGGGGAGAGAAAGGTGCTGGCTGCTGTGTGTGGGGGGATGGGGAGAGAGAGAGGTGCTGGCTGCTGTGTGTGGGGGGATGGGGAGAGAGAGAGGTGCTGGCTGCTGTGTGTGGGGGGATGGGGGAGAGAAAGGTGCTGGCTGCTGTGTGTGAGGGGATGGGGAGAGAGAGAGGTGCTGGCTGCTGTGTGTGAGGGGATGGGGAGAGAGAGAGGTGCTGGCTGCTGTGTGTGAGGGGATGGGGAGAGAGAGAGGTGCTGGCTGCTGTGTGTGAGGGGATGGGGAGAGAGAGAGGTGCTGGCTGCTGTGTGTGAGGGGATGGGGAGAGAGAGAGGTGCTGGCTGCTGTGTGTGAGGGGATGGGGAGAGAGAGAGGTGCTGGCTGCTGTGTGTGAGGGGATGGGGAGAGAGAGAGGTGCTGGCTGCTGTGTGTGGGGGGATGGGGAGAGAGAGAGGTGCTGGCTGCTGAGGGGGATGGGGAGAGAGAGTTGCTGGCTGCTGCCAACCGCCACCCATACCTGGCCGGCGGCCATGATGCTACATGTGCCTGGCTGCTGTGTGTGTGTGTGGGGGGGGGGGGGGGCGAGGATTGGTTTATTTTCTGCGCACATAACAATTATGTGAATTCTCCCCACATAGCGACTATTTTCTGGTGGCTGCTCCCCACATAACGATTATGTTCTGGTAATTGCTCCCCACATAACGATTATTTTCTGGTGATTGCTCCCCACATAACGATTATTTTCTGGTGATTGCTCCCCACATAACGATTATTTTCTGGTGACTGCTCCCCACATAGCGATTATTGTCTGGTGACTGCTCCTCACATAGCGATTATTGTCTGGTGACTGCTCCCCACATAGCGATTATTGTCTGGTGACTGCTCCCCATATAATGATTTTTGTCTGGTGAATGCTCCCCCCACATAGCGATTATTGTCTGGTGACTGCTGCTCCCCACATAGCTTTTATTGTCTGGTGACTGCTCCCCCCCACATAGCGATTATTGTCTGGTGGATGCTCCCCCACATAGCGATTATTGTCTGGTGATAGTTCCCCATATAACGATTATTGTCTGGTGAATGCTCCCCCACATAGCGATTATTTTCTGGTGAAATGCTGCTCTCTTTACAAATATTTTCTGGTGAAATGCTGCTCTCTTTACAATTAATTTACTGTGAAATGCTGCTCTCTTTACGATTAATTCAGGGCTGAGGAGTCGAGGCAATTTTGGGCACTCGGAGTTGGAGTCGGAGTCGTTGATTTCATAAACGTCAGAGTCGGATGATTTCTGTACAAAATCTACAGCCCTGTTAAGTATTAGACTAAGGAGTTGGAGTCGAGGAGTCGGAGCCATTTTGGGTATCTGGAGTCGGAGTTGGAATCATGGTTTCATAAACTGAGGAGTTGGAGTCGGAAGATTTTTGTACCGACTCCACAGCCCTGAATTATTTATGGTGAAACGCTGCCCACTTTACAATTCATTTCTGGTGAAATGCTGCTCACTTTACAATTATTTTCTGGTGAAATGGGGGGAGGGGGTGGCGGAGGGGGGGGGGAGGGGGGAGGGGGGGGGCCCATACAAAAAATTTGCTATGGGGCCCAGTCATTTCTAGCTACGCCCCTGCTAGTATATATATAAATTTGACATTTTCTCTTTCAGACAAATAAGATTTTAAATTGAAACTTCATCTTTTTTGAAAAAAAAATGGCTATGTGAAAGATAACTTCTTATAGTAGGTCATTTTGTCATGTGGTGCTATTAAGCATTATGTTTTTGTGAATTTGCTAATAAATAAAAGAACTGTCATTGAATCGCTACTAGCGACAAAGATAAGAAGCCTACAATATTGAATTTGTGGGGGTGTATCTTCTGATTAATATTGGGCTTTTTCTGCTTTGTTGATAAGAGTAGGTTTATGTAGTAAGTATACAATACTAAAACACCCTTTTTGCTAAGATGCTTTAATAAGAAGTAAGAAGTACAGTTATACAATGTCCCTCACATGTGAGGCATCAATCTGAAGTTAAGGACTTGAGGTCAAAGCCTCCAAAGCACAATATTAGGAGGAGTGACCAAACCTCTGCATGAGGCACACCTAACATAAGGAATGGACTCATTCTCCATTCTCATTAGAAGCAAATCTGATTGGATGATGTGTTGGGGGAAATTTGGTAGAACACATACTTGGTAGAACACTTACTAGGTCTGTTACATTGAAGGGAGTGATAGACAATAACTAGCGCAAAAGCAATGCAGGAAGGCTGGTAGACGGGATGGTAGGAAGCTGCGCTGCACTCTCTGAGCTTTGTTCTAGTCCCCAGAGCAGAAGTGTGCCTCCGCCTGACCTGTCCCCTGGGAACTGCTGACTTTTTTGGAACTACATAACTGCAGGAATGATGAGGCTATACTTTGAAAGCATTCTGTGGAGGGTGCTTCAAAAGTATAATTGGGTCAAATTTAATTCACTTTTTTTTTCAAGTTTGCTCCTAGGTGATATTTTCACATCTTATCAATAAAATGCCTTTCAATCCACCAGCAAGCAAGAAAATACTTAGAATAATTTTCACACTGTAATTTTGACAGTACATTTTCAGCTTTTTTTTTTATTTTGGAGAACAATTGAGCTGTTTGAAGCTGGCCCCCCTATAATCAGTACAAATACAAATTCCATCATGTTTGTGCTACATTTGTGCCCATTTGTGCTGCAAAAGTTAAGATTTGTGCTGGTTTCATTTTGAAGATAATAGCACTTATTTTTTTCCAAAACAATAACATCACCCAGCCCCTGCACAACAACCTACACACATGAAATATGTATGGGTGGGTAGTGCTGTCCGTGTGCTCATTTGTGCTGCAAAAATCATCGTTCTTTTATAGTTTTTAAGATATTCCCCTTTTTATAAAGGTCAAAAGTTCACTCAGCCTTCACAATGTTGTAGGGGGAGGGGGCTGAGTGAACTTTTGACTTTTATAAAAACTTGAATATCTCAAGAACTATAAAAGTTAGAACAATGATATTTGCAGCACAAATGAGCACACACACAGCACTATCCACCCATACCAAATTCATGTCCGTAGGCTGATGTACAGGGGCTGGGTCATATCAGTTTTGGAGAAAATAAGTGTTATTATCTTCAAAAAGAAAGCATCTCAAATCTTATTTTTTTGTGGCACAAATGGGCACAAACATAACACTAACCAAACATGATGGAATTTTTATTTGTGCTGATTGTAGGGGGGTGGGGGGCTGCTTCATGGAGTTAAAAAATCGAATTGGCTGGGGGCCATTCTGTTTTAAAATCTTTAGCTGTTCCAGGCACAATTTTTGCATCTCCTTTAATGATCTTGCATCTCCTCTTATTATGTATTTATTTAGGCTACTCCCTTACCTTTTGGTTTTTCGGGCCGATACCTTACCTTACCTTAACTTGGTTGTAGTTTCCACTGACACAATCATATCATTCTAGTGGTGAAGTTGTCTTGGTTATTGGTCTAGTTATTTTTACACATATGCACAAATCCACTCCCTCACCCACCCCCCTTAGAATAAAGGCCTCCCCCTTCCTCAGATTCAATTCTCATTATTGGTACAGAACGTGTTATCGTTACACATCCCTATATTGTGCCCTTACAGTTCTCAAAGTAAAATCGGTGAAAATCTATGCCCTCCACCAGGTTACCCAAAGCTTCTGGCTCAAATGTAGTCAGTCCAGGGTCACAAATTTTCCTGCAATTGAACAAAACAACGTGTTACACAAAGTACAATTTTGTTGGCTTTAATAACAGTATTGCCCAACCACTTATTTTTTTTCAAATTGTTTCTCAGTGAGTCTATTATTAAATGTTGCCTACAATATCTATCAATAGATGTTGACATCAAGTAATATCAACGAGCCTAGATTAAAAAAAAAAATCTGGTTATTATAGCTTCTGTCACCTGTAACCACAACTCATAACACAGGTCTGACATTTTTTTTTTTACGAGAGCTGTTTTGGTCATGCAACATAATCTCTGTTTTTTGGTGCGCTGAATCTGATGACCTCCATTTAGTCATAGGACATCTCGTATCCTGACAATTTATGTAACTACTATCGGACCTAAGCCCTTTTAAAAACGAGCTCTAGGTCTTTCATCACCGCCCGCTGCGTGCGCACCCGTCACATCCAACAGTAGTCGGCCATCATTGTAATGCTCCACTTTCCCCGGTATCTCCTTTCCATCTCTTTAATGTCTTGGTAGAATTGTTCACCTTGTTCCTCACTTACACCCCCCACATTTTCAGGAATGTACATACCTCCCAACTTACTGACATAAGAAAGAGGGACACTTAAAGAGGAACTCCAGTGAAAATAATTTAATTAAAAAAGTGCTTCATTTTTACAATAATTATGTATAAATGATTTAGTCAGTGTTTGCTCATTGTATAATCTTTCCTCTCCCAGATTCACATTCTGACATGTATTACATGGTGACATTGTTACTGTGGGCAGGTTATGTAGCTGTTTCTAGCTGCTCTGGCTGTTACAGACAGCTTTAAACAGCCATTTCCTGTCTGTGAACATTGTTACATTGTGGCAGTTTGCCCAGAGTACCGCGGTATTCAGAGCCTCTTGTGGGAGGGGTTTCAGCACAAAATTAGTCACACAGCGCCCCCTGATGGTTTGTTTGTGAAAATCATTCTATTTCTCCTGTAAAAGGGGGTATCAGCTACTGATTGGGATAAAGTTCAATTCTTGGTTGGAGTTTCTCTTTAAGCAACGCACCTGCCACACCCCTAACCACACCCCCAGCACACCCCCTAGTCACTCATACCATAAAGATTTCATAAGAAAAATATGTTTTTTTTAAATTCAAACCATACTGGTTCTTTCTATCCTGGTTCATTGTCCTTCATATTAACATTTGAAATAAATATATTAATTTCAAGTATTGGAGAGTCAAAGTCTTATTAGATTAGAGTCCATTAAACACATATCTCAGTAGATAAAATACATATATTTACATAGATCTCTACATGAATCCTGAAAGAAGGACAAATGAGAAGGAAAGAGGGACAGAAGGGCTGGCTTCCCAAAGAGGGACTGTCCCCCCAAAAGAGGGACAGTTGGGAGCTATGAAAGTAGTCAAGGTGGGACTGGAGGAAATGCACTTTGAAACTCATCAGGCAACCTAAATTTTGAAATGCTTTCATTTTGTAGTGAGGATCTTTGTTATTGCCTAAAAATTTCTGTACGACTTCTTTAAATGCAATCCACCCATCTTTTTGAGGATCCAAACGTCTTAAAAATTTGATACATTTGAAGACAATTTTGCACATTGTGGCAAAACACGATGTCTGTGAGTTTTTTCTAAAATATTTTATTTGTTTTCAGCACATCAAAATACATGAAAATTTGCTGAAAATAATCAAACAGCTTTTCAGTCGCAGACCTGTGAATCATTACATGTGACAGTGCGATGTGTGTGGCAGTGTCCCCCATTCTTTGCAACTAGAATCATGCAGTCGGCACGTTGCTTTAGTACTTTCTAGAATGGGATGCCTCCTGCCTCTCTCCACAGGGCAGCACATAGTGCCTGGCAGAAAGTTGAGCAACAATGTCTGTATGGAGATCACTGGCACACTATCACAAACAATTGTTAAGGGTGACAGAGATCTAAAATACATATGTGGCTAAAAAACAAATTCCAGGATTTAGCAAAACCTTCCAGTCCACCCCTGTAGAACACATGACTTTTAAAAATCACCATATTTTAAGCATAGTCTTCACAGTTACAAAACCACGTCACTGTCACGCAGCTAGCTAGGGAAAGTTCAACACCATGGCAGCCCAAGACGTGCCCCCTTCCATAAAGTCCTATTGTGCATTATATCATAAGCCTAGGGTGCAGGCCCAGGCACACAGGAAGAGAGGCATTGGAGGAGTGGCTACATGTGCGCAAAGATTACCTTGAAAATATGTTATTCATGAGGGCAAGTTTCCAAAGTAACTTCTAGTCAAAATACAGCATCTCAGATTTCAATTGTTCCTTTGGAGCCAACGTCCAGTCTCAGCAAAGCAAAATCAATCTTGTATCAAACAAGAATGACCTGCTCCTACCCCAAAAATCCAGGACTACCTACAGTGCAAACCTCAGACTCCAACAACCATGCACAATAGGAGGAAAGGACAGGCCCACACGCCAAGCAGGGGGTTTATTCCACTAAATTTTACTAGCCAAACATCAGACAAGCCATTGGAGTGAATACCTTTCCTTTTCTACCAAAGTAAAATTATTGTTATAAATGTTGCAATGCCAGTTTAAAGCTATAATACCCGGATAATTTGTGAGCTTCTATAGATGATTTTTATAGACTAACATGGAAGTAACAGGCTGAGATATTAAATGGATTACATATCGTGGAATCAGTATGTGTGATTTTTTAACGGCACAGAAGAGCAGAATATAATATAATGAATTCATGATATTCGCCACAATTCACTGAGATCATACTAGTGATAATAAGGTAGGCGAAAACTTATCACCACACACCAATCAGTATTTTAGGTGTTAATTCACAAAAGACGCTTGCCTTATTAACATGTAGTGATACGCTTTCACAGTGAGAGTGTTGTCTTATCACTCCAGTCCTTAAGTTATCTCCTCTGCAGTTATTCTCACATGCAGTAGATAGGAAAGGGAGGAGCACACGCAGCCAGGATGTAGCTCCACCCCTCCTGCCACTAGGACAATTACAGCTAGCTAGGGAAGGCGAGAGAGGCTGTGGCTGTCTGTGTGTTTCTGTGTGTGTGGCTGTGTAGTAAAGTGTAGTGGAGCTTGTCTTCAATGCTTGCAAGGTGATGTGCTTCGGTCTATCTGCCAGCACTGCAGACACTTGAAGTCCATAGATGAATAGACCAACACCATCCATTGTTTTATGCTCTTTTATTAATAAATATATCAGGGCGGATTATTTTTGGCTCAAGGTTTAATAATGAAAGCGATAATATTGATAAGATTATAAAATTATAAAACAACTTTTGGCATTTGCTTGCAGACAGTTTCCCTGAAGTAAATTAATTTAGGAACGTCCCGATGTTTTTCTATAAAAAAAGCTCAGACTTTGAGAGACAAATTGGTCCTTGCTGACATGAAAAGTGGTTCTACACCAACAAGACAGGTAACCTGCGGGCCTCAGCTTCAATTCCTTTCCCCACTGGGAGTCACAGATCGGAATGAGGATCCATCAAGCCTCACAAAATCCAGTCCAATCTATGCAATACCAATCTGGACTTGACCAATCATATCAGAGAAATTCTTCAAATGTTCATGTTTTATTTCGGTGGTTATACAGCACATACAGTGGTGTGAAAAACTATTTGCCCCCTTCCTGATTTCTTATTCTTTTGCATGTTTGTCACACTTAAATGTTTCTGCTCATCAAAAACCGTTAACCATTAGTTAAAGATAACATAATTGAACACAAAATGCAGTTTTAAATGATGTTTTTTATTATTTAGTGAGAAAAACTCAAAACCTACATAGCCCTGTGTGAAAAAGAAATTGCCCCCTGAACCTAATAATTGGTTGGGCCACCCTTAGCAGCAATAACTGCAATCAAGCGTTTGCGATAACTTGCAACAAGTCTTTTACAGCGCTCTGGAGGAATTTTGGCCCACTCATCTTTGCAGAATTGTTGTAATTCAGCTTTATTTGAGGGTTTTCTAGCATGAACTGCCTTTTTAAGGTCATGCGACAACATCTCAATAGGATTCAGGTCAGGGCTTTGACTAGGCCACTCCAAAGTCTTCATTTTGCTTTTCTTCAGCCATTCAGAGGTGGATTTGCTGGTGTCTTTTGGGTCATTGTCCTGCTGCAGCACCCAAGATTGCTTCAGCTTGAGTTGACGAACAGATGGCCGGACATTCTTCTTCAGGATTTTTTGGTAGACAGTAGAATTCATGGTTCCATCTATCACAGCAAGCCTTCCAGGTCCTGAAGCAGCAAAACAACCCCAGACCATCACACTACCACCACCATATTTTACTGTTGGTATGATGTTCTTTTGCTAAAATGCTGTGTTACTTCTACGACAGATTTAACAGGACACGCACCTTCCAAAAAGTTCAACTTTTGTCTCGGCGGTCCACAAGGTATTTCCCCACAAGTCTTGGAAATCATTGAGATTTTTTTTTAGCAAAATTGAGATGAGCCTTAATGTTCTTTTTTCTTAAAAGTGGTTTGCGCCTTGGATATCTGCCATGCAGGCCGTTTTTGCCCAGTCTCTTTCTTATGGTGGAGTTGTGAACACTGACCTTAATTGAGGCAAGTGAGGCCTGCAGTTCTTTAGATGTTGTCCTGGACCTGGGGTCTTTTGTGGCCTCTCAGATGAGTTTTCTCTGCGCTCTTGGGGTAATTTTGGTCGGCCGGCCACTCCTGGGAAGGTTCATCACTGTTCCATGTTTTTGCCATTTGTGGATAATGGCTCTCACTGTGGTTCGCTGGAGTCCCAAAGCTTTAGAAATGGCTTTATAACCTTTACCAGACTGATAGATCTCAATTACGGTACTTTTGTTCTCATTTGTTCCTGAATTTCTTTGGATCTTGGCATGATGTCTAGCTTTTGAGGTGCTTTTGGTCTACTTCTCTGTGTCAGATAGCTCCTATTTAAGTGATTTCTTGATTGAAACAGGTGTGGCAGTAATCAGGCCTGGGGGTGACTACAGAAATTGAACTCAGGTGTGATAAACCACAGTTAAGTTATTTTTTAACAAGGGGGGGCAATTACTTTTTCACACAGGGCCATGTAGGTTTTGAGTTTTTTTTCCTCACTAAATAATAAAAACCATCATTTAAAACTGCATTTTGTGTTCAATTATGTTATCTTTGACTAATAGTTAACGGTTTTTGATGAGCAGAAACATTTAAGCGTGACAAACATGCAAAAGAATAAGAAATCAGGAAGGGGGCAAATAGTTTTTCACACCATTGTATAGACCAGCATAACGTTTCAGGCCACACGCCCTTTCTCAACTGCTTTATCAACTGTTACAAACACCTGCAATATACAACACACAATGACATAGACACACCCTCCTGAATAATCAGAGGGCGAGCACAAACTTAAACTCACACATTAACCCATTCATTAGAGAACAGCTCAACTATAGTCACAAGTAACATTTTAGACTAAAGTCCTCTTTCAGGCCATTTGGCGATTGCGTGCCCAGCCGGTCCATCCACCAAGCCTCACGCCTCAGCAGTGCAATCCTAAAATCCCTGACAGTTATCACCTGCATTCCTCTCTGCGAATTAACATCCTGTCTTTAATGTTAGAATTCTGACGTTATTTTAAGGATTGAAACCTTAACTTTAGGAATCACTCCTTAACTTAAGGACAGCATCCTTATTTTAAGGATTGCCTTAGGTAAATTGATTAGTGAATACTAAATGCTTTATCACCATGGTGATAACAGTAAAAACAGCACAGAACCATTATTAAAGTGAATCTTAAAGTCAACAACAACAAAAAAAGTTTTACTCACCTGGGGCTTCCCTCAGCCCCCTGTAGCTGATCGGTGCCCTCGCCGTGTCTCTCTGATCCTCCCGTCCCCGCCGGCGACTACTTCCTGTTTTGCCCTCAGGACCCAACAGGCCGAGTGATTCTTCGCGTTCCCAGCCACAATATTGCCCCCTATACTGCTATTGCGGCAAAGATCGGAGAGACACGGCGAGGGAACCGATCAGCTACAGGGGGCTGAGGGAAGCCCCAGGTGAGTAAAACTCTTTTTTTGTTGACTTAAGTGCCTTTTTAAGGACAGGAGATGAGCTTAGTGAATTGTGGCCATTGTCTAGAGATTCATATTATATTTGTTGTTTATAAAAGGCATCCGTAGTCTTAAATACCTCAAACCTACACATGTATATAATGTACCAAAGCTGACATGCCTGTTGCCAAGTATCTGGGCAAATAATTCATGTCACGTGTGCAGCAGCCATCTGACCTGGCTATTTGATGGATGCATTAGTTGTGTTATTCCTGAGAATTTCTGTCCCCCAGTTTTCCTGCTGTTATGTATTCTGCCAGCCCTTTGCATTTTCATCACGGCAGTATATAAGCTGGGTATAGAATTAAGCAACTCACGCATATGCCTCGAAGTCTCCATTGTTCACTGCCTCAATCAGCTGCTCTGTTATCTTAATGATCTCCTGTTTTCGAGCTGGAAAACAAAGTGATTGGTTAAAGCGAGCCACAGAAAATAACAGTGATGCTCAATGGATTGGCAGTTTGGACACGTGGAAGTGATAACTTGCAATTACCTTCTGTTCTAAGAAAGTAATCTTGTACCTTGATGTGCTTTTAGTAATTTGAGATTCCTTTTAGTTCACTGCACAGAGGTGCATTGGTTCTCAGTCTCCATTACTGTACTGTTACTCACACGAGCCATACACAGTGATACAAAATCCATGCCTTCCACTGATGAGGGAAAGTTACCCTGAAACAGCTTTATTCTAGTCGGATTAATGACTCTATATAATTAAATGCTATAAGTGTGCTTTGAGCTCACAGTCCTGGAGGCATACCTGGTATACAAGGGCAAAGAAAGGCACAAGAACACTTTCTTTCCCTGGGCTGTCAACCTTCTGAACTCCATTAAATGGCTCCCGCCCTAGGCCTGCAGTCAGAATGACTGCTCTGCTAGAACGGAGGCCCCAGTGTTTAGCCGCCCAGCTCTGCATGGACAATAATGATTTGTTTATGTTTATCATGTCTGTTCTGTCTAAGTCAATAGTTCTTAATCTGTCATAGCAATTTGTCTTCCCTCCTGGGCTGTTTTTACATCTTCTGTGCCAACCCCAATTCCGGGCACGGCTTTGTGTCGTGCTTGGCGAATAAAACCTATTCTGATTCTGAAAGAGCCCCCACCCCCCCCTTATAGGTAGCCAGGTAGTGCCCCCTGGATCAGTGGCTTATTACTTTGCTACACATTGGAATCTGGGGATCCAACCAAACCGAATTGTCACATTTACCGCTCCCGGGTTTCAGCGGAGGTGTCCGGGCAGTCTACGAACGCTGACCACTGGGAATGGCGGGGGGCCTGGCTTCAGCACTGCCGCGGAGATCAGGGTATTTAAACCCCGACCAAACAGTGCTCAGTGTTATTACGTCTGTTTCAGCAGAGGTGTGTGTTCACACTGTTTCTTGCACCTGTCTGCCTGTCAGACAGTCCTGTCACCAATCCTGTCATACCGGTCCAGTCATGCCATTCACACCACTCTTGTTTTCAGTCCTGTCATGCTTGTCCAGTCTAGTCACATCAGTCCTGTCCCATTGGCCCTCATCCTCCTTCCCTTAGGGCCCTTTTACATTTAATGCATTGGTAAGCGTTGGTACGTTTTGATTTTTTTTTCTTCATAGCAGTGCATTGAGAAAAAGCTTTCAGTTAAAACTCGTATAGTAAGAACCGAGCCATAGGAAAACATGGGCATTACTTTGAAAATCAGTTTTCTTTCAGTTATAACTGAGAGCAACTGATTACGTGTAAAAGCACCCTAACGGCAAAGTTAACCCTTCCTGTTCTCATCTCTGGTGAGGCAGTCCTAGGAGTCGTGGCCTGGTGGGCACCAGGCAGAAAAGTTGTCCGCCACCCACTGGGGTGATGGCCCATCATCCCTTGCGTGGTGCGCTGGTGAAGGCCCATGCTCACTTAGACTCCACATCACCGGTGCAGAGATCAACAGGACCCGAGAACAGATCATGACATAATAAAGGATGTAGAAAGCAGCAGGAAAGTATCTCATTGTGATATTATAGAAGTATCACCCTGGAAACATTGTGGTTAATAGTCTTGTTTCATCAGACACGGAATATAGAACGTATAAAAATTCTGCATATTAAAGAGAACCCGAGGTGGGTTTGAAGAATATTATCTGCATACAGAGGCTGGATCTGCCTATACAGCCCAGCCTCTGTTGCTATCCCAAACCCCCCTAAGGTCCCCCTGCACTCTGCAATCCCTCATAAATCACAGCCACGCTGCTGACAAACAGCTTGTCAGAGCTGGCTGTGTTTATCTCTATAGTGTCAGTCTGCTGCTCTCCCCGCCTCCTGCAGAACTCCAGTCCCCGCCTGCATCCCTTCCCTCCCTGCTGATTGGAGGGAAGGGACGGGGGCAGGGACCGGAGCTATGCAGGAGGCGGGAGAGCAGCTGAGACTGACACTACAGATGTAAACACAGCCTCACAGCACGACTGTGATTTATGAGGGATTGAAGAGTGCAGGGGGACCTCAGTGGGGTTTGGGATAGCAACAGAGGCTGGGCTGTATAGGCAGATCCAGCCTCTGTATGCAGATAACATTCTTTAAACACACCTCGGGTTCTCTTTAAAGTTGTTACATCTGTTTACGGGTTTACATTGGGAACAAGGTGACATGCAGACAAAATCATTCTGTAATAAAGTTAAACTATTTAATGACAAGACAACCATCCTGGTTAGAAATGGCTGTGGCGATGCCAATGCGGACGCAGGGATGACGATGTGTTCAGAAGACATTTGGAAGGTAAGCATCAGGAAAAGTAATGTCATAAGCAAAGGAAAATGTTTCAAGGAAAAGGAAAGCATAAGTAAATTAGGATCCTCCAGGGAAGGCGCAAACGGACAAGACTGGATGGCAGGACAACAAACAGAAACAAGACAAATATTAGAAACGGAGGCCAAGTATGGTGAGGCGAAAAACAGTTTTTTTGGCCAAAGTAGAATTTAGCAAGACTGGTTGGTGCATGGTGGGTAACAATTTACAAGTTCCAATGGAAACAGAAAAAATGGTTCCTGGGAGAATGAAACTGCTGAACTATGAAGTAGACTTATATACAGAAGATGAGAAGTTGGTGAAAAGACCAACTTTGGTGAGAAGAGAGATGAGAACACTGTAATAAGGAATGACAATACGGACACAACCAGAGACAATGGTGTTGAAAGGAAGGAAGAGGGTGAGCCCATGTGAGATGCGTTTGTATGCGCTAATTCTACTTACGCTGTACAAACGGAGAGTTTAGGTGGGGCTGGGAGAGCCGATGCTGCGTGTTGGAATACTGCACTCCCTCTGCTTCTGAGCCTCGTCTGACTGTGTTAAATATATCTGTGAATCTAGCAGCTGGGTGGGGGACAAAGAGACAGGAACCAGGGAAAGAAATAGAGACAAGGGACAGTAAAGCAGAAACAGAAGTAGTAGGACAAGAGACAGAGTAGGAGAGACAGAGTTATAAGAACACGTGACAGAGAAGCAGAGGAGACAGAAGCAGGACAGAGCAACAAGGGCAAGAGACAGAGATGTAGAAACAGGTATAGTAGAACAAGAAGAGGTAAGGATGCAGAAATAGTTAATGGATGGGAGTCGGAGAAGGAGAAATGGTTTAAAAGAAGTAAAGGTAGAAACACAAAGGCCAAATATGAAAATAAAAATTGAAAGGGTGGTAGAGCATCAGAAAACAGAGGGGCAGGAAAATAGGAAATGGTGCACAAAACAGAAGAGAACCAAGAAATCCATAATGAAGAAAAAGGGTAAATAGTATAGAATAAAGAAAGAAAAATGTGCAAAGCAGAAAATGATGTCAGTAGGAAGAACAGAAAAAGAAGAATAGTGAAGCAAGGTAAAAGAGAATAGCATGCACGTGAAAAGGAATAGGAGACCATAGAAGTTATGGCAATGGTGCAAAGCGGTGGTAGTGGAGGTAACATAAAGATGTGAGTTGAAGACCAGAAGATAGTGGAGGCAAGAGAAGATAAGGTTTGGAAGAGAGAAAAAAAGGTCCATAGCAAATATTAGAGGTTGAGAAGTAAGGATAGTAGGAGAGCAACCAAGTTCGGGGGAAAAGTGGGGAAAAAAAGAAGACAGATATCAACACAGAAAGAGCAGAAGAGACACAGTAGCAATGTGAGTGACAAACACAAACAACATCTCATCACAAACAGGCAAGGACAATGCCAGTCTAAACCCCCAAGAAAGCAAGTAGGGAAGCCCTCCCACACATACAGCACACTGACAGAAACACAAGGGCCTTTTCCACCATCTAATCTGAAACCACTGCCCATTACTGTGCCGAGTAGTCCTGTAATTCAAGTATTTATTACACATGCAATGGCTTCATATTAAAATATTTCAATAGTACTGTTTTTAACTTCTATAAAACATATATATGAATACATTTTTAGGGATCACATGTGATATACTGGAACATTGAAAAAAAAATTTGGACTTAATTTTTTGGGGGTAAGTATCCGAAGGCTGTACTGGTGAAAAAGTACTGGACTATCCATGCATAGATTTTAGGGGTTTCCTCTGTCACCACCACTATTACTTACGCTGTGCAAGAGGTGAATGGGGAAAGGATGGGGAGAGGGGCTGCTGAGCGACCGCTGCTTGGGATCCCTCAGCGTCCAGGGCCCCCGAACCCCTCCTCACTGAGCTTAAAATGTCTGAGAACTTCAGCACTAGAGAGAACGGGGAGAGAAGAGGAGGTGAAGCCAGACAGACAGAGAGAACGTAAAGTGGTTATGGAGGGGGGATAACCAGGGCCGGATTTCTGGCAAGGCCACATAGGCCATGGCCTAGGGCACCAGAAATTTAGGGGCGGCTGAGTGAGGGGCAGTGAAGCTGTTCTATGCAGCCATCCCTATCTGCAAATACAGCTTTAACCTTGGAACTCTCTGTCCTGTACTTGTGTCATCCCTGCAAGACCTGTAAGCTCTATCTTGCAGGTACATATCAGCCTAACTCATGGTGACACAATGGTTCCATCATTAATGAGATGGCAAACATAACATAAAACAAAATTTATAATTTATATGCGTATTACTAAAATAGTTACTGTCTGTGGCATCCAATGATGTAAGTAGAATTCTCATTGGGGCACACAGAGACAACAACCATACAGACGGTATAGTTGGCCTTGGGCGGTAAAAAGTACAAATCCGGCCCTGGGGATAACGCAAGTCATGTGGTTCAGATGTGTTGGAGATGGACTGGCAACGGGATTGGAAAGACCACAGTAGACTTGTGATTCCATGCAGAATGTATGTAAACACAGAGAAGAAAGCAAGAACACAAAAGACTGCAAGACACCAATTATTGTTATGATGAACTTATATAATATAGTGTTCTCATAGCGCATCTGTTCTACGCCACATGCTGAATAAAAATGGTGACCACAGTATTGGTATTTTATTGGGATGCAGAGATGTTCTCGCATGGCGCATCCCATATAGGCCAGGGCCACAGGAGAAGCACTCTGTAGGTATGTAGTGAGGCTCACCCCAACCATGTGCACACTCTTGCATGCGCAGAAACCGCCAACCACTACGTAGGGGACCCTTGAAGAGTGGATGACAGCGGAACTGTGGCGAGGGACACAGAGACTTCTAGGGGCTGGAGGAAGCCCCAGGTAAGTAAATCTGCAGTAATTTATTTAGCCTCATGTATGCTTTAACACAGCTTAGCTATAGCTTATGGCTATCTGATAATTTTGGCATGTCAATTTTATCAATTATATTCTAAGTTAAGTGAATAGTTAGATTATTAACCCTTCCTGTAAAGCAGTTACATGCTATTAGTTTGATGCTGTGTTTAATGCTTTTGTGCAGTGTTTCTCAAACCTGTCCTCATGACTCCCCTAGTAGTGGCAGTGCTCGGGGCCCCCGCCCATCATGTGCACTAGTGTTTGCATATTTTAAACTTCATTTGCAGGCTGCAGCTGGTTGTGTAGTTTAGTTAGAAGGGGGGCGGATGAGAGGGAGTTTTCTGCACGCTGGTGCCCCCTGCTGGTCATATAGCCCTTGTCTATATGAAGCCCTCTCCAACGATTGGCTGAATTGCTCAGTCTCTGTTTAATTAAGTACTGCAGACTAGGTGTTATGTATTGGCTGACTGGCAGTCTGCAGACTATATATAAGTGGCAGAGTGCTGTGTGGGAGCGAGCATTTCTTTTGTGTTTGGTAAGTTGAAAGAGTGGTGGTGGTGGGGGGGGGGGGGGGGGGAACGAGTTCCTGGTGGTGGCAGCTCCAGGGCTTGCCTGCACTTCCCTAGTGTGTTACATGCTGGTTTGGGGGTCCCGAGTAGTGGCAGTGCTCGGTGCCCCCTCCTGTCATGTGCACTAGTATTTGCACGTCTTATTATGTACTCTGGGGACATCAGCTCACCTTAAAAATATAATTCGAAGGTCACTCGTAGAATTTACTAATCAACTTTATTGATATGTGACCACTAGGGATGCTCATTTGGATTTTGTGGAATTTAAATTTCCGCATTTACATTAGGAAATCAGAAAACAGTAATCAGATTTCCATAAAAATACCGCGTAAGCACAACTCGATAATTTTAGTCCAATCACAGAACTCAGAAGTATTGGACCAGATGATGCAGAGTCAACCCAGAAGTATTTTGGCAATCAAAGAATGCAAAAAAATTACCATTCTGGTGGTACCATTCTGAATCAGCAGTTGGAGTCTCAAACTAAGAATGTTCGAAATAAAGCTAGTAAGCTTGAATATCGGGGTGCAATTTGGAATGGCTAGAACATGGAATAGCTCAGGAAGCACAACAAAAAAATAAATAACGTATGTTTTAGACGAAGGACTAGAGATGATGTAAAAGTAGATGCTTGAGTCTGGAAATAAGTGAATAATGCTTCTGTATTGTATAAACAACAATCTGAATGATTCTGTCACAATTATAACATGGAGGAGATGATATGTGGATACACCAAGGAGCTGGAAAGGAGTGTAGAAGCTATAGAGGCAAGCAGGGTCATAGATGAACTGAGATGTGGACTGTTCTCAACCAGATGGTCTGTTCAAGAGAAGATGGGTCCAATCAATGGCAGTAAGATGCATTTAGTGCTACAGTACCTTTCATTTCTTCATCCTCTGGGTTTGTATGTGTACTGTCTGATGACTCCTGGGAGAGACAAGTAAAGAGTATGGTGGAAACGTGGATAAAATGTGAGATAAAGAGAGAAAGAAAAGAAACTTTGGTTAGTGACTATTTAACCCTTAAAATCAATACATACACACAAGTACTGACAGTTCCATCAGTCTCAGAACTAAAAACCCAGTGCCACTTTAACTCCTAAAGGTCAAATTGAATCACTGGCTGGCTTCTTAGGTTTCTAGGAACCATAATCTCTCCACTATAATCCCATACAACTCAACTGCAAACATGCTGCAAGACAGGACAGCCCAAAGTTGCCCCCTTTACTGTAGATTAGAACCCAGAGAGTAGGTGAGTGATCTAACAGAACACGTCAATGTGTCTTTTCAACCTCAAGAACACATCATGACAAATTCAATGCTCAGTCACTCATTTTTGACCACTGTAAAGTCAAATGTATCAAGCCAGTGTCGGACTGGGAGGTGGAAAAACGGAGGAAATCCACCTGCTGGCCAAGCAGCAGAAACCCTGTGTTACCACTCCTAATAGAAACCTGCAGCAAGTCTTCACTGTGAGCAGCAACACCTGATTATTGCTGCTTGGCCAGCAAGTAGATTTTCTCAGCTTTCCCACCACCCAGTCCAATACTGTGGCAAGCTCCCCAGTTCGATTCACCACAATATAGGCCATAATAATTTCTTCAGAAACTAGCAGTTAGACAGAGACTGCTTGATTCAGCCTTGTTGTAAAGGGAGAATCTTTCATTAACACAGGGCAATCTCCTTTATGGCCTTCAAAAATTATAAGATCCCAATGAGTGATTTAACACACTCGTGTCCTCCAAAAAATATGTAATTTTGGGATACTTTCATGGAGATTTCAACAGGTCAGTCCAAACGCAAAACCTTCAAGCAAGTTTGAAATATGCAGTTGTTTATGATTCAGTTGGTCTTTGTGGCAAAAAAAAGTTAGGGACCAGCATCCTCCAACAAAGAGGCTATCAAGTGTCTTGTGGAATATAACAATTTTGTTAATGGATTAGACCACCAGTGCTGACCCAACCTTTACTAAACTGTAACCATGAGTCTACAACAAGTACACAGAAGTAATAACAGTTGCTTTTCAATAACTTCTTGAACGCAACCCCAGACCACATCATTATACAAATGTTCATTAAAGTAGTTGACTGTTGATCTCGGCTTAACCCCTTTTAATTTGGCACATCATTGTTTTTGAGAAAGGACGTCCATTATGGAGGCCAAGAAGGCAGGACGGATAAATTGAATTTAGTTTCTGAAATTCAGAACTGAATAATAAACTGTCTGTGGGATTGGGACTGTAAGGTAGTCATGAAGGTACGTAAGAATTGCTGTGCCCTAACAGGTCATTGCTTCGCTTAATAATTATGTCAGTGTACTAAAATGAAATGTAGCTCTGATGGTGACAGTAAATTCCACCTAGCAGGAATAGAGAACTGAACGATGTTAACCACCCACAGAAGCAAAAACTTTTTAAGGCAGGGATGATGCCATTTTTTGGGATAACTCCAGATATTGGAAACTTAATCTCTATACACACATTAGACGAAATGTGGCCGAGGCAGCCAATAACAAAAACTTCTGCAGAGAATCCAACTTTTCTACGGCAGCCGCTGACCCCTCTTCACCGCTATGCCAGCAATCCTTCCCGGATCAAGCCAGGGATTCATATGCACAGCCTCAGCCCTGCAATGTTGCCCCGAGGGATCAGGTCCCAATCCCAATTGGGCGAAATTGATTGAGCATTTGTATGGCGCTTTACTGAAACATGTTTACATAAATGTTTCTGTTTGCTAATAACTGGTACCATGTCTATTTTTTTTTAAAACATGCACTAGAATGGAATCATCCCAATTCTGCAATGTACAACAAACCTCCTCTGTTCAGCTGTTAAAATGAACCCAAGATAAGTGATATGGAGGCTACAATCATAAAACATTCCCATCCAGGACTCGACCCACAAACGGATGTGATATAAATTTATATCACATCCGTTTGTGGGTCGAGTCCTGGATGGGAATGTTTTATGATTGTGGACTTTAAAATTGAGAGGAGTGATGAATCCCTCATCCCAGTAGGACTCCCCCGAGATCTGCATGGTAATATCCTGAGGCTGGTGAACTATCCTGCATTGTTGATATGGAGGCTGCCATATTTAATACCAGTTGCCTGGCAGCCCTGCTGATCTATATGACTCCTGAAGTGTCTGAATCACACCAGAAACAAGCATGCAGCTAATCTTGTCAGTTCTGACTCTATGTTGTCAGAAACACCTGATCTGCTCCATGCTTGTTCAGGGTCTATGGCAAAAGTATTAGAGGCAGAGGATCAGTAGGACAGCCAGACAACTGGTATTGCTTAAAAGGAAATAAATATGGCAGCCTCCATATAACTCTCACCTCTGGTTCACTTTAAATGTGGACGCCATTATGCCTTATATGGAGGGCTCTCACATCAAATCATTTGGGGATAAACTGCTAACAATACCTGGCTCAGCAAGCAATAAACAAACCAGAATCTAATTTTACTATACAAATGAAATGAAATGGATTGAAAATGCAATGTGCTGAAATATACAGTATATTGGAACTGGCAAAAAAATATTTAAGGTAACAAAATATAATTAAAATTTCTACACTAAAATAATATCTCAATTGGCCTTTTACATTGCCCTTTCACAAGTTTACATAATATACAACAGGGTATACTCGCTACACTGTGGTAAACTGTAGTAAACATAAAACTAAGCAGCTTTACACAAACTGATGTAACTCACATTACCCATGCAATGCCCGGTAAACTACGCGTGGTGCACGGCGCTATAATTAATAGACTCCAGTGCAGGGATGCTCAACGGATGCTCTCACGAGTGATTACTCATGATTCAAATGAGGTTTAATTGGTGCAGATGTGCAGCTGGGATACAAGGGGTTATTTACCTATAATTCCGCCGTCCACCCTGCGTTCTAAAAAGCTTGCACGCGTCCTATTGGTCGCGTTGCAAGCCTCACACCGGCGCACTTCCTTCTACCAGCTTGAAGGAGGAAGTACGCCGTCTGAGGCTTGCAACGCGACCAATAGGACGTGTATAAGCTCTTTGGAAATCTAGCGTTTTTCAGAGCGATCTTCCACTTTCCTATACTGTACATTGAGGCTGAATGGCCTCAGAAAAGCGCAGAAATGCTGCAAGACATGCATTTACATTTGGGAGAAAATCACATCGCTTTGGTGTGATCTATCCCATTCAAATACATTGTCCAAGCCCTTTTCAAAGCGCTAGCGTTTTTAAAAGCAACCCCAACAAAGGTATATATGGAGTCAACACATATGCCTTGGTTAGTGTACGTGAGAATGACTGCCGGTTACTTCAAATGGAACCAACAGTCAATCATATGCACACAGAGGAAGCAGAAGCTAAACACACTTCCCGTGACCAAAATTCAAAGCTCAGAAATTCACATGGGACTGAACCATACAATTAATAAGGGTAGCTTATCTGCAAGTGTGTGCGTATATATATATATATATATATATATATATATATATATATATATATATATATATATATATATATATATATATATATATATATATATATATATATATATATATACTGTATATATATATATGGTATTATGAACATACCATTAGAATTTGCCTGTCATTCAATGTCTACACATCACTAATATCTGCCTGTCATTAGTATTGTTTGCAAGTTACTGTCATTTGTTTGAATACAGAATTGATAAGTGCAACACAAGAAAGAGGTATTCCACAGGCAAAGCCTAGCCATTCAATTGGTGTTGTGCAATGACAACACACTATATGTTGTGGGCTAGGCATGGCCTCTTCATGTGGGAAGGGCCTAGTAACGTGTAGTGTGTTGTCATCGATCAATATAATTTCTGCCTGTGCAGTGCCTCTTTCTTGGGTTGCACTTACAGTGAATCACATGGGTGGTGAACCTGAGTGAACACCAACTTCTCACTCCTTGTCATTAGTGGTTTAGGCAACTGTGTTGGGCTTAGCTTTTGCTCTTTACTTCACATCCTCTTTAGTAAATCATTACCTACTGTTGGCTTTCACAGTAAGACAAAAGACTCAAGAGCCGTATGGAAAGGCCTTAAAGCTGCTACCAATTACAAGCCTCACCCCCGACACGCTCCACCTAGCATCGAACTTGCTGAAGAACTCAGTAAATTCTACTGCAGGTTCGAGTGCCAGGATTCGCCTGCGGGGGACCTGCCACCACCCACTTCCCCTCTGGCACATGCTGACCTCACCTCGAGTCCAAGTTCTCCCCCCATGGCTGTGAGAGAATCCGACGTCACACATCACCTGTCAACTATGAACTCCAGGAAAGCCTCTGGCTCGGACGGAGTGTCCCCTGCCTGCCTGAAGTCCAGTTCTAGGCAACTTGCCCCTATTCTAACCACCATATTCAACAAGTCACTCCAGATGGGCAAGGTTCCTGCCTGCTTTAAGAGGTCCACCATCATTCCAGTCCCCAAAAAGCAGGGCGTCACTGACCTCAATAACTTCAGGCCTGTAGCACTAACATCCGTTATCATGAAGACCCTCGAAAGAGTTGTCCTGTCCTTTCTGAAGTCCTACACTACGCCCCTCCTTGACCCATTCCAATTTGTGTACAGGGAAAACAGGTCCACCGATGACGCCGTCAATATCTGCCTGGAGATCATCAGCAACCACCTGGACAGGCCAGACTCGTATGCCAGAGTCCTCCTCCTGGACTTTAGTTCGGCATTTAACACCATCTGTCCACGCAGACTTCAGGAGGGTCTAGCTACACTCGGTGTCTATTCCAGCCTTCGCCTTTGGATCACAGACTTCCTATCCCACAGGTCACAATCTGTCAAACTGGGCGACATTTCCTCCCAACCACGAACCACGAACATGGGGGCTCCACAAGGCTGCGTCCTGTCTCCAATGCTGTTCTCCCTCTACACCAACAACTGCAGATCCACAGCGGACTCTGTCAAGGTTATCAAATTTGCAGATGACACCACTATTGTTGGCCTTATCACCAAGAACGACGAGAGTGCCTATCGTCAGCAGGTAGACAGTATCTGGCACTGGTGCAGAGAGAACAGGTTGGACGCAGCAAAAACTGTGGAGATGATTATCAACTTCAGGAAGCATGCCCCTTCTCCACCACCAATCCACATTGATGGAACTGAAGTGGCGATAATTCCCTGTGTCCGCCTCCTGGGCACCACCATCTCAAACGACCTGAGATGGAAGGCTAACACCAGCTCCACCGTGGCAAAGGCCCAGAAAAGGCTCTTCTTCCTCCGTCAGCTGAAAAAGTTTGGCATGCCCCATCAGGTCCTCACAAGATTCTACTCTGCCACCACAGAATCTATACTCTGCTCTTCCATCCTGGTCTGGCACGCTGGTTCCTCCGTCAGCGACAGACAAAAACTCCAGAGGGTCATTAGATCAGCAGAGAGAATCATCGGGAAACCCCTCCCTCCACTTGATCTACTCTACAACTCGAGATTACACACTAGGGCGCTGAAGATAGTCATGGACCCCTCATATCCGGGCCACTGCTACTTCAGTCGCCTGCGTTCGCGGCAAAGATTCCGGGTCATCCCCACCAGGACCACGAGGCATAGGAACTCATTTTTCCCTTCAGCAGTCAATCTCCTGAACTCCACCCACGTCTCACCACCACCCCATCCTTCTTAGGTTCGCAGACGTGCTTGGGACTTACGGGCCGAGCCCTCATAGCCTGCCTCCACTTTCTGTTGTATCTTGCTAAATGCTATCTGTTGTATCTTGTTAAATGCTTTATCATGTATGTCTCTTGTTTAGTGCACTATTTTTCATGTCCTTGTAGATGTTGAGCTCTGTATGTGCCAAACCCAATTCCAGGCGTGATCCTGTCATGCTTGGCGAAATAAATGATTCTGATTCTGATTCTGAAGACAAGGTTAGATAGTAGTATACTGTGATTTGATTGGTTGACTGCTTCAGGTTGCTACAGTTTGCAGGCTTTCCCAGTTATGCTGGCAATACATCATGAGATTTTTCAGTCGATTTACTGTCCGATTGATTTCAATCAGAATGATTTTCTTATCTTTTCTTATCAATTTCCATTCACTTCTATGGAAAATCGATCAGAAAAACGATCAAAAATAAGATCGGACATGTTGGAAATGATCTATTGAACCATCTATTTGCCAAACTATCTAATGGTGTATTCCCCGCATAAGACGAGGTTAGATAGTAGTATGCTGCGATTTGATTGGTTGACTGGTTCTGTTTGCAGGCTATCACAGTAATACAAGGTTAGATAGTAGTATACTGGGATTTGATTGGTTGTTACAATTTGCAGGCTATCCCTTGCCTGTGCACTGCATTACTGAATAGAGCCAGTTAACGTTGCATGTATGATGGGGTGTGTGCGTGTTCTATACACCGCTCCATAAAGGTAACCATTCACACATCAATATCCCCCAATGCAGCAAAACAACAGATCCTTCTTCAATCGGAATCGGATCAGAGGGGGATCGACTCCTTTTGCACACAGCACATTGATTCTTAGTAGATTTCAGAAATCTATTGAGAATCAATTGAACTGCAGCATTGAGCTGTTCAATGCAGTACAACGCTATGGCCCATTGATTGGCTACAGCTCCTGCCCTACCCCATGAACATTTTTGTGCCCTATCCAATCAATACTTCAGATTGATTGTAGCCCAAAATTCTGATTTATCTGACATGTTATACAATCAATTCCTGATCAATTAGATCAAAGTGATCAAGTCTGCCAAGGATTGCATGGTAAAATTGATGTGTGTATGGCTTGCTTAAAGGAAACCTGAGATGAGTATAACAGAAGAATTTATACTTACCTGGGGCTTCCTCTAGCCCCATGTACTCGGTGGGCTCCCTCACCATCCTTCTGGGCAGCTCCGTTCGTCTTCAATCTTCTCAGTTAGGAAGCTTCAGTTGTGCCAGCCGGGCTGCGCTGACTATTTCCGGCCCTGCCATGTTCTGCGCTTACGCAGATAGTACTGCACAGGGGCTGAATGCTCCTGGCAACAGAATCGTAATAGGGGGCAGAGGCGGACATAGGCCGTGTGCAGGACCAGCCAGTGCAAAAGCTGCCTCTCTCTTCCTGTGTCACTCCCCTTTCTGTAGTTGTCTTTCCCTCCATGTTCTTTCTCCCATGTAGTCATCTGTCATTTCAGCTATGTACTTTTATGTCCTTAAAGGGAACCTAAACTGAGAAGGATGTGGATTTTTCCCTTTAAAATAATACCAGTTGCCTAAATCTCCTGCTGATCCTGTGTCTCTAATACTTTTAGCCACAGCCCCTTAACAAGCATGCAGATCAGGTGCTCTCACTGAAGTCAGACTGGATTAGCTGCATGCTTGTTTCAGGTGTGTGGCTCAGCCACTATTGCAGCCAGAGAAATCAGCAGGACAGACCAGAAACTGGTATTGTTTAAAAGGAAACATCCATATCCCTCTCAGATTAGGTTCCCTTTAAAGGACCACTGTCACGAAAATCTTAACCACTTCTGTGCCAGGGGGTGGTTTTGCTGATCGGTGCTGTGTGGGCTCTCCAGCCCACAGCACCGATCAGCTAGCAGCCAGGGCGATCAGACTTCCCCCCCCTTTTTTCCCCACTAGGGGGATGTCCTGCTGGGGGGTCTGATCGCCGCCGGCTGCTTGCGCTTGCGGGGGCTCTTCAAAGCCCCCCTCCGCAGCGCTTCCTGGCCTCCTTCCCCTTCCCTCCCTCTCCCTCCCCCTGTGAGCGGCGCAGGACGGATTTCCGTCCTGCGCCGGATAGGATAGGCTTTAGCCTATCAGATGCCGGCGATCCCCGGCCAATCAGAGGCCGGGGATCACCGATCTCCGTCACGGCGCTGCTGCGCAGCAGCGCCGTATATATGTAAACACCGGGGAAGATCTTCCCCGTGTGTTTACATTTACCCTGCGAGCCGCGATCGGCGGCTCGCAGGTTGTTCACGGAGACACGCTCCGTGAACTGACATGGAACTTCCATGCAATCCACTTCAGGGTTCAGGGGCGTAGTTAAGTGTACGCCGAATCCTGAAGTGGTTAAAATATATGTAAACACATACAAATAATAAGTATGTTTCTTCCAGAGTAAAGTGAGCCATAAATTACTTTTCTCCTATGTTACTGTCACTTACAGTAAGTTGTAGAAATCTTACAGAACCAACAGGTTTTGGGCTAGTCCATCTCTCCATGGGGGGTTCTCAGCATGGCCTTTATTCTTTATAAAGAAACTCCCTAAAAAAGATTTATACAAGGATGCTTGCCAGCCTCCCTGCTCACCATACATTTTTTTTGGCAGTTGGATGGAGCAATTGCCATTCACTAGGTGCTTTTGAAAATGAAGAAATCCCGGAAAATCCCCCATGAGGAGATGGGCTAGTTCAAAACCTGTCGGTTCTGTCAGATTTCTACTACTTACTGTAAATGACAGTAACATAGGAGAAAAGTAATTTATGGCTTATTTTACCTTGCGAGAATTTTTTTATTTGTGTGATTACATGTATTTTAAATGTTAAGATTTTTGTGGCAGTGGTCTTTTAAAGTGGATCCAAGATACATATTTACTCATTGCATAGTTGTGTTCCTTTCATATAGTTTATAGGGCATTCCTCAAGCCAAATACTTTTTTTTGTTTTGTTTTAATACTCTAATTCCCTATAAACGAAACAAGCCTCGCCCACAGCTTCTCCAGTGCCTTGGCACTCTGAGACCCATGTGGCAAGGGCTTATGAGAGCTCAGTCTGGGCAGGAGGAGAAGGAGGTGTTACTAGCCAGAGATTTCAGAGGCAGAGGAAAGGAAGGGAGGAGGATAGGGGAGTGAAGATTTCACAGGGTGAGGGCTGGAGATGCAAAGCAGCTTGCCTGTGTGTAATGATCACACACAGAACACAGCTGCTCTCATTATATCACAGGAAGAAATAATAATATACTGTTGAAGTCGCTTGCAGCTAGATTTGCTGTGTAAACTATCTAAACTTTAGATAAGATATATAGACAAGTTACTTGATATAGTTAGTTTTTCATCTCGGATCCGCTCTAACAATTTTTAAATCCACCCATGCTCTGCTATGACCTCACCACTCGCTTGGGGCCCACTCCATGTATTTTGCACAGGGGCCCACTGCTGGCTTTGTCCGCCACTGATAGGGCCACGAATGCACAGTGCAATCCGACTGGTGTGACTGAAGCCTTCCTAACCTAACCGAGAAGAATGAAGACGAATGGAGCGGTCAACGGTGAGGGAGACCGCCGGGTACATGGGGCTAGAGGAAGCCTGAGGTAAGTGTAAATTCTTCTGTTATACTCATCTAGGTACACTTTAATAATCTGTAAAGATATTTAGGGTATGATAAACAAAATATACAATTATTTATTCTCATGATTTTTTTGATTTAGCTTTTGCAGAGAATCAGTCACATAAATAAGTCACAGGGAAGAATTTTTACAAAAGATATGGAACTTCTCTGCAAAAAATACACATGCTGCACATCAACAAATATACAATAAGTAGGAACAATTCAGCATGACTTGCTTTAAGCCTGGGGTCCTCAAACTATGGCCTGTGGGCCAGATACAGCCCACCGAGCCCTAGTTACTGGTCCCCCAAGTGAAGATGTTTCTACATATAGCCATCAGGCTGCATGTACTGTAGAAGTATTTTAGAGTGCGGCAGCCCGGCGGATTGATACGTGCAGTGGCGTGTTGATACATGCAGCGGCGGATTGATATGTGCCACACCGCATCACCCCGGCCTCTGCTTAGTCCAGTGATACACGTCAGAGCATTGGTCCTGGTATTGCAAGGGACAGAGAGGCCTACAGCTGTCAGTGAGTATAGGGTCTTCTACAGGCAATACGAAGCACCAGTTCTTGGGGGGAATCTGCCTAACATTTGGGGGTCACTCTGCCTAATTGGGGGAAATGCTGCCTAATATTTGGGGATCATTCTTCATAATAATTGGGGATATATCTGCCTAATTGGGAGAAGCACTGCCTAATTTTTGGAGGTCACTGTGCTTAAAACTTCAAAGTCACTTTGCCTAAGATTGGGAGGTCACTTTTTCTAACTGGGGAAACGTCAGATATTTGGGGGTACTCTGCTTAAAATTCCAGGATCACTTTACCTTATATTCAAGTTACTCTGCCTGTTTGGGGGTCACTCTACTTTACATTTGGGAGTCATTTTGCCTAATTGAACGGAAAGCTGACTAACATTTGGTGGTCATTCTGCTAAATATGTCAGGGTCACCTTACCTAACATTTGGTGTCACTCTTCCTAACAATTGGGGGAATTCTGCATATTGTAATGGGGGGTGTGTGTGTGTGTGTGTGTGTGAGGGGGGGGGGGGGTCTACATAATGTTAATTGAGGGCACTCCATTTTTTGTTGTTTGGGGGGACACATTGTATAATTATATTTTGGTGGGATGCTTGGTTATGCTGGAAATAAACGGTTCGTTTCTGCCGATCGATTCTCCGCTTGATCGTTCTTGCCGCTCGATTCTGCAGTCGATTCTCTTATCGTTTTTCTTATCTTTTTCCATTCACTTCTATCGGGAGATCAGACATGTCGGAATGTATCTATCGAGCCATCTATCTGCGGCAGAAACGAGCCGTGTATTCCCAGCATTACACACTGCCTAGTAATAATATTATTGGGTGGGGAGCACACAGTTGTCATCATTATGTTGTTTGGGGGTGCTGGGACACTCTGCATAGTTATTTTGACTATCCAGCATTGCTCTCTGCCTGTTGGTATTATAACATACCATTAGAATTTGCCTGTGATTCAAATAACTGCACATCCCTAATATCTGCCTGTCATTAGTATTATTTGCATGTTACTGTAATTTGTTTGAATACAGAATTGATATTTGTTGTATTAATGTACGGTACTTTTTACATTATATCCATAATTTGGCCTCACTTGCAATCTTTTGTGATCATGCTTCCCCTTTGCAGGGCACACACAACACACATTTTTGTCTAAGCTGCAGTCTTTAGAGGATATTATGACTGCATAGATTATATGGCTCCTGGTTCATTCCTTATGGGACATATTTAAAGTGAATCCAAAGTGAGAGGACTATGGAGGCTGACATGTTTATTTTCTTTTAAATAATGCACATTGCCTGTCTGTCCTGCTGATCCTCTGCCTCTAATAGTTTAAGCCATAGACCCCGAACAAGCATGCAGATCAGATGTCTATGACAAATCTGACAAGATTAGCTGCATGCTTGTTTTAGGTGTGTGATTTAGACCCTGCTGGCCTGAAAGATCAGCAGGATAACCAGGCAACTGGTATTGTTTAAAAGGAAATAAAAATATGGCAGCTTCCATAAATCTTCTCCACCTCGGGTTCCTTTTAATTGGACTAAACATTATAAGCATAGTAAACCTAAGGACAATCAGCAAAACTTGTATTCCATTTTGCAGGACTGGCCCCCCCAAAGAGTCTCAAGGATGATCGTCTAAAAAGTTTGAGGACCCCTGCTTTAAGCCCTCCCTATCACTGCCAGTCAAACGATAATCATGAGACATACCAAATACACCTGCCAACACCATGTCTGTATAATAAAATAATAATAATACTGTATTTGAGGCCTGTATAAGCATATTAAAATGTGACATCTAGTGGCAGTGTTTGGAATTACTCCATCTAAGCTATGGTGAGAGAGAGGCCCTTACTTCCCCTGGATCATGAAACATGACACATGAAGAGAGGTAAAGATATGGCAAATACCTTTATCCCGTCCACCAGGTTATGAATTACTGTGGTTTGAGGCTCCTACAGAGGAAGAAAGAATGAGAAATGGGAAGGAAGAGAGAACAAGAAAAGGTAGGAGACAGAAGGAGGAATGTGGGGTTTGGGGGGGGGGGGGGGGGGGTATTAGGAGATAGGGGGAGTGGTGGGGTAAAGCACCAGGAGACTGGAACGGATGGGAGGAAAGATGACAGGGCAGCAACGACCGAGTAGATGATAGACTGGTAGGACAGGCAAAGACTGCTTCACAAATCACAGACCTCTGAGTAGCCCACAGAAAGATTACAGACTAGTCTACGCCACAGACAGATAACAGACTTCCCGCTCCAAAGACAAACCACAAACTGACCCGATCCACAGACAAAGATAAAACACAAGTCCCTGAGCCCACAGAGACCTTCCTAAGACAGACCACAGACGTCTCTACTCCAAAGGACACAAAACAAACTTGCCAAGAAATGGACAGGAAGAAGGCAGCACTCCGTTTGCAGACAGGGCAGAGTGTGTGCTCCAACCCACCTTTCCCCCAACAGTGCTGCACCCCAACAAAATATTATACATGGACAAAGTGTGGTGCCACCCCACCCTGTCCCCATACCAAGGCAGCTGGTGGAATAGGCCCCTTCGGACTGGTCACTCCAGCGCTGTTCTTGGTGCTGTTAGTCTGAGGCTTTGGGGAGAGAAAGAAAGACGTCATGAGACGGACATTCAGCATAGAAACAAACTTGTGTTGACTGCTAAAATACTAAAGGAGAGTTAAAAGGTCCTTAAAGTAAAACACAAGCAAAACAGCCAAATACACAGTACTTAAATACATGTGTGAGCTTCCTTACCTGCTAAAGGATTTGTAGATCTACCCTACCAGGTATTCGATCCCTCGGGCAACAGAGCAGTGGCTGTGCAAACACACTACTACCTTTAGGTTGCAAAACTCAACTGATTGCTGTTCTGTTTTCCTGTTGCAACCTTCTGCACATCCTCTACTTTCCCCTCTCCAGAAGACAGAATTAGGGTCCATGAGATGTTAATAATTCTGGTGTGCATGCAAATTCAATGCAAACTCTATGCAACTGGAACAATCCCATGTACATCCTGCTGTTTTTGATTGACTCAATTCCAATCTGGGTATAATTTGCATAAAATTTGCATGTAAGGCAGAGCTATTAGAATATAATTTACCATTTCTAGTTTGAAAAAGCTGCTCAGCAGGGAGTCCAACAAGCATAACTTTGCAGGGATCATTGGCAAACTATCGCCAAACCAACCACGAAAGATACTGTAAAGATGGTTTTAGGCAACAAACTCTAATGTGTGTACCAGACTTTAGAGTGTCGCCCTCGCTAGATGAACAGGTAAGATGGCTGTTATTTGATGCCTGTAGTTACCTTTATCTCATTATCATCGTACCTCACCTGCACACAGTCTATGTATCTGAAGAAAATACAGCTTTGTTGTTCAGCCAATAGCCTCTAAGCTATGTACACAATTCCCGTAATTGTGTCTATAATTGAAAAACAACACAGGCTTGTCATAAGTGATACAACATCTAGGGGTTGATTCACTATAACAAATAGCATGCCTTATCAGAGTTAGCATGCCTTATCAGAGTAGCATAGCAAGCACTACGAACTTATGCCTGCTAATTGGCAATGACGAGCACTTCACTCATCCTGCCCTGAGCCCCTGCAAGTTCCTGTTCAAGGACTTGTGTGCACTTTCAGTGTACGTTACCCATTGGAAAATGTGTACAGTTTTCCAATGACTGTTAGTTGGTAATTAGGCCTGCTAAAACCCATGCCCGATCGCTACTGTTATTTTCTGCTACAGGTGCCAGAAGCTTGCCCGCTCACCCCCCCATCTCTCTATAGAGCACAACACACTGCTCAGTCAGCAGAAGGCCAAGCAGCATGCTTGTACAGGAGAAGAAACAAATGAATGTTTCAGATGACCATTATTAAAGTGTGTACGAGCACAAAATCTATAGAAAGTCAGTCCTCTGGAGTAATGCATACATGGAATAAAAGAGGTCATGGTTTTCAAAACAATGCCGTTTGCTTACACTGAAATATGCCTTATCCGTGCCCCAAAATAATTAATTTAAGTAATTGGAAACTTATGATGTTTTATAGATGATATTTATTTGCTATACTGTGTATTTATATTACCTTTCCAACATCCGTCTTCTTGTTCAGCAAACTCTTAGCTGCTGCAAGGGGACCAAGAGATAAAGAACATTGTCAGCATGTAAAAACTCACCATTTAAAAGGACATTTCTTGTTATCTTTCTTGTTATCAGTACAAGATTAGTTCTAAGAATAAGATGATTTTCTTCGGACCTGTGAAATGTTTGTCTTCTCCTGGTGTATTGTATTTATTTCTTAACATAAGATTGTTAGCTCAAGATTCACAATCCCCCAGTAATTAAAACTGTAAGAGTATGAACCAAAAGACGATCTAGAATATACATAACTGTATGGAGTGATATATTTCTCTCACTTTATGTGATTCTGAGAAATCAGTGAACATGGTTATTGAGACTGAGCTAATTTTTCTGTTTCAGTTGTTATTTTGAGCAGAAAATAGTTAAAATCTCTATCGGGTTTTTATAAATGTCTTATATACCGTATGTGTCCACTGGGTACTCCTTGCTTCTTGTTCCAGTGCAGCCAAAAGCATTGCTGTGGCCTGCATTTCCTGTTTTCCTCTTTAGAGTACTTTTCTACAATTCCTTTGGGGTATTCACTAAAGGCTGGTAGGTTTTTTCAATTTCCCCAATATTTTTTTTATCAGAATATATGAACCTATCCCTTACGTATAATTTATCTTTTACTTCAAGTTCTCTTCAGGCAGGGAACACACTTGTCTGTTTTCGTGCGCGTTTTCTGCACAGAAAAACTGAGAACGCATGTTAATCAATGGGCTAGTCCACACTTAATATGTTGTTCGCACGCAGAAAAAAAACTGACATTCTGCATCCTGATTCTGCACATTTTGTCAGTTTTCTCTATCAACGACATCAGCTGCTGTGAAAAAATGCGCGCGTTTTCCTGCATAGAAACACACTTGGTGTGCAGAAAAAGTATGCAGGAAAATGCGCGCAGAACACTGAAAGACAAGTGTGTTCCCTGCCTCAGTCTCTGCCATGCACATCTATCATATATGCTCCATCCTGGTCACCGCCTCACATTCTTGTATCCAAGACTTTTCATGAGCTTTACCTCTCCACTGGAATTTCCTTCTGCCCCAGGTTTGTCATACCCTGATCATTGAAACCCTTAAAAAGCACCTCCTCAGACACGCATATGATATGTCACTCTCTGGACACCTATCCACGTTTGCATTCTAAAGTGCCAGCTGTCTTCAATGGTCCTAGCAAAATATACTTGAATAGTTTGCTGTTTTTATTATTCTATGTATTATGTATGTACCAGTGGACTGTAGGTATGTATGTACTGCTTATCTATGTTTGAAGCTTATAGCACTTCAGAGATAGTTTAGCTCACAGGTCACATGCTAGTGATGGGCAGGGGTAATGGAGATCGGCTGTCACATTACTATGTTAAAGTGAGTCTCCTTTCAGTCGGTTTAGCCATTGCTAGATCTGCTACTGTAGGTCTGGGCGCATGTACTGTGCCTTTAAAGGGACTCCGAGCAGTGCAGAAACTATGGAAAGATGCATATCATTTTAAAGCGCTCTTTCTCCTCTTTCCAATTATATATAAACCGCCGCGACCGTGATTTCAATCGCGAAAATAGAGAAAACTAAAAGGCGATTTAGGTGTCGCCAGAAAGAGGAGAAAGAGCTTTAAAATGATATCCATATTTCCATAGTTACTTGTATTACACGGGGCAACTTTTTCCTAAAGTCAGCAGCTCCATTCTGCTGAATGGAGCTGCTGACACTGGGGAAAGTGTCGTCCTGTGTAATACAAGTAACTATGGAAATATGGATATCATTTTAAAGCTCTTTCTCCTCTTTCTGGCGACACCTAAATCGTCACCCTACGCCTTTTAGTTTTCTTTATTTTCGCGATTGAAATCACGGCCGCGGCAATTTCAATCGCAAAAATAGCGAAAACTAAAAGGCGTAGGGCGGCGGTTTATATATCACTGGAAAGAGGAGAAAGAGAGCTTTAAAATGATATGCATCTTTCCATAGTTTCTGCACTGCTCGGAGTCCCTTTAAATTTGATGACTGACTTTACCCGGCAGACCAGTTAAACTGCTAGGTGATGCTTGGAGAGTAAGCATTTGCCCTTTGCTGTGTTTGTGTTTGATGAGACTGGAAAGTGATTAGAAATTTTAAGGTAGGGTTCACACTTTTTAGATTTCACATGTGTTTTGTGTATTTATGAAACCGTGATCCCCACAATGTATTTCAATGGCATCACATTTTTCATGTGTTTGTATGCGATTTGTGATTTTTCTACATTTCAAAATGAGGGTTTTTTTGTGTGCGCGATCTGTGTTTCAATGCAGATCAATGGGCACATAGAAAAAACACGCTTGTTGTAAAAAAATTGTGTGCAATTTGAAGTTTATTAGATAAACTTTCATTTAAATGAACTTCACATTGTATTTATGGAAAATTGCAAAGGAAAATTCACATATGAATGCAACAAAAATCACAAAACCGTACATGAAAAATCAACTTCCAGCCTGGACAGGAAGTATTGGAAATTTTGAAAGATGGGTTCAGAGGACTGCAATAAAAATCCTAAAGAGATTCAAACTTGTTACACCCACCACACGGTTCAAAGCTAAAATAAACATTTTACTCCAGCTGAGCTTTAAACCTCTTCACTGTAGTGTACGCTTAGGTTCTCAAATGCAAAGATGTGCAGAATGATCTGTTGTAGTGATGGTCATGTCTAGGAGAAATCATGGAGACGCAGACGATCAGTTTGGTCAGGTGATAGATGTGTAAGTCTCTGATTTGCTAGTCATGATCATGTGCAGGATGTGATCACAGCAAATCAGAGCTTTGCAAGTCTATCAGCTGATCAACCAAATCACACGCTTCTCCATGACTATCAGTACAGTGTTCAGTTGTATGTTATAGTGATTAAAAACACTAGTGTACACCACAACAGCATTGCTTAAAGCAGGGGACTCAAACTCGCGGCCCACGGGCCATTTGCGGCCCTCGATACAATATTTTGTGGCCCGCGCCGGCAAAAGCTTCCTTATAGTTCACTTCAGTGCTCCCAAGTAATCCGCCGCATCCCCACCGCTAAACGAGGGCTGCAGAGCCCCCAAATCGCCCGGGGGGGCAATCCGCTGGCATTTCCTGGAAGGGGCAGAGCTTTCAGCTTCAGTTCTGCCCCTCCTGACGTAAATCGCGGCGCATCGCCACCTCTGCCCGCCCCTCTCACTCTTCCTTTACAGAGAGGGGCGGGCAGAGGCGGCGATGCGCCGCGATTGACAGCAGGAGGGGCAGAGCTGAAGCTGAAAGCTCTGCCCCTTCCAGGACATGCCGGCGGATTGCCCCCCGGGCGATTTGGGGGCTCTGCAGCCCTCGTTTTGCGGCAGGGACACGGCGGATTACTTGTAATGGGAGCACTGAAGCGAACTATAAGGTAAAATAGGCAAAATAGTTCGCTTCAGTGTGAATTTGATTTTTAAATGAAAATCAGTGCAAGGGACGGGGGGGGGCGAAGGGGGGGAAGGACCTGCTGATTGACTTTTTTTGTGAAATCCCTTATGCAGCCCAACCTCATCCTGACTTTGCCTCCTGCGACCCCCAGGTAAATTGAGTTTGAGACCCCTGGCTTAAAGTGACCATGTAGTGCACAGGCGTCAAACTTAAGGTCCGTAGTCCAAATCCGACCTGCCACACCATTTTGTGTGGCATTCAAATGTGCATGATAGTAAGCAGTAAATGACAGGAGGAAATTAAGAGCTTCAACTTGTGCTGTATACTTGTGCATGTACAGTTGGCATCTGATGTTTCCATGGAGATGGCAGGTCATAGCAGATACATGTTCACAGATGTAATTTTTTGGCTTGTGTGCATCTCAATCTCTTATTGTGATTCATTGTATAGGGGTAGGGGGCAGGTCTAAAGTTGGCGCACATTCCCGGCACATATAAAAGTACATACATGACTTTTACCTTCCTGTCCATGCCTCAAAAAGCTGCAAGCAAGCGTTCTTTTTACACAAACCAGCTGTGAGCCACCTCTATTGCCCACCTGCCTGGGAATCCAACAATACCAAGGTAGCTTATGTTTATGTAAAAAGTATAGAGCACAGGTTGGTACTCTCCATTTCCTCCCTTCTTTACTACAGATGACACACTACCTTCCCATCTAGAGAAGCACACCAGTGCAGTGGCCACATTCAGGTATTGCACCTGAAGTTGCCTGCCAGTGACTCCCCTCTGTTATATCTTATTAGACAGTCCAGCCCACAACCTAGTCTGTGTTTTAGATCTTGACCCCTTATGTGATTGAGTTTGAGTTTGACACCCCTGGTGTAGTAGATTCATACATATCCTGAAACAGAAGGTTAAATAACAGCTCAGGTGCTGCTTCTTACCCTGAACATATTTTTTCTATCTCACCCAGCTGTATGAGAAGTATACAGTTTTAATTGGCTGCTGCATAGTGCATTTACAGCTGTACTTGCTAGCTATCACGTTCCACCCGTCTCCCTTCTGATGACTTATGCCATCTAGGTGGAGAGAAGACATAAGTCATCAGAAGGGAGGGGGTGAGGACTGATCATATGAGACTCAGCAAGCATGAGTGAGCTGCAGAATTTTTCATATGGCTGGATAAGGTGTTCAAAATAAGTAACAGCGTCTGTGCCCTTATTAAACACTTCTGCTTCAGGATACAGAGTGGATATATACAGACAAACTACAGAGTTCATGTAAAATGATTTTGTGATCTCTTTTAAGCAGCAGCTGGGTAGACTCTATGCTGATAAATGCACATGGCAGATGGGACACTAGTGTGCACAAGAGAGGAGCTTGCATTTCAACTTTCCATGCAAATCTCTACAGATTTGAAACTGAGCCAATCAAACCCAGTTGCTCCTGGTTAGTTAACAAGCTACCAGCAGATTAACCAGGCTTGATTGGCTCAGGTTCAAGTCAGTGCACGGTGGATAGATCACACTTGCAGAGGGAGTTCCTCTTCACATGTCTGAGCAGGAAGACCATTGTTGTGCATTTCTGCCAAGGATGAAGGCTACAGTACATTTGCTTGCAGAACTTTATAGTATTTCTATAGAAGTTACATGATATTGTTTTTTCTCAGGTGGCTTTAGTAATGCTTGTTGAGGTGGTGCCATATAGAAAACATTTTCATACACATTCTTATGTATATGTTGACAGCTTCATTCAGAAAATAAGGGAGTGAAGGATGAAAAAATCCATAAATCAAGAATTCATCAGACCCCGATGAAATGTCAAGAGCAATTTTCTCAACCCCTGCTTATAATTTCCTGGGCTCCCCTATAGCACTATCTGCTGGTGATGTCACTTCCTGCAACACAACCATAAAGCACCCAATGGAAAATATTTTAGCGTTTTGGTCAGCTTTTAGTCTACCAGTCACTGCAGCCTACAAATATTAACTGGAAGGTTGCATAGTTACATAGTTATTTAGGTTGAAAAAAGACATACGTCCATTAAGTTCAACTAGAAAATAAGGTACAACATGGTCCTGAACCCTCACTGATGATCCAGAGGAAGGCTAAAATCACTTACAAGGCACTGTCCAAACAGCTCCAACAGGAGCTACCATGGAAGGTAGAGACCCCTGGTGAGTCAGGGATTTCTAAAACACCCCCTCCCGTGTTAATCTGATCACCCTAGTACTTCTCTTGTCTAGAGATACATCACTTTCACTGACAAAACAGAGAACATAAAATAATAGCCAAAGTGTTAGAACTTACCTTGCAAGAAATAGAAAAGGAACGGAAGAATACATAGCAGAGAGAGAGAGGCAAGAAATGAGAGATAGAACATAAAAGAAAGAAGCCAGAATTAGGAAAGACAAAAAAGAAGAAGAGAGAGAGAGATAAAGAGAAATAGTGAAACAGTGAGAAAAGACAGGGGGGAAGAGGAAAAGATACGTACACAGGTAATATACACAAGGTGGGCACTCTCAAATGGCAGATATCTGTGCATATAATTCGGGCATCGGCAGGCTGGCAAGACAGGACATCCAACACATGCCCTTGCACGGAAACACTGTCCAACCACAACACTCACAAACCCCACCCTGTGGCTTTCTGCCGACAACTGGGTATACCCCTCACTGTGTCTGCAGCATGGCTTCACTAATCCATTCATCTTACATTCTATTACTATACCCCAAAAAGGTTTCGCCAGAGCTAAAGTTAGTGGATCCAGCACTGGAGTCAGTAATTTATAAACCTTATACTGGATGAAGTCTATTCATAAAGAAGTGGCTACCAGATTACAGATCACTACTTCTTTGTTCTCCAAATGTAAGAATCAGACTGCCTGCCCTATTTACAACGCGGCACTCTGATTTTTTTATGATGGCAATCACTTCTTTGATCTCCTCCTGTTTTTACCCTAAAGTGGTCATCCAAACCCCCAAGTAGGTTTGAGGCTCATGAGGGTACCAGGGAGCTGTGTATCCCACCTCTGGTGTCCATTAAAGCTTATGCCACTTTTATAAATGGCGCAAACTGAAAAATGGAGATATTTATGCAGAAAGAATGATATTTTTCTGGCAATCAGCTGATCGCTATCTTTACGAATAGGAGGGCACTAAGATTAAAATAAAAAAAACTGGGGGAGCAGACATGTGCAGCAGGCTCTGCTCATGCGCAGAGCTCTCCTGGCTGCGGGCGCACTATCAAGGACGTGTGGTGCCAGCCAGCGCCTGCGCAGACTTTACTGACCCTTTCAACAAGGAAGTAGCTTCACGTGGGCTAAGGTGTGATGTACTAAACTTTTCTCATGAATTATTCTGTTTTCCTCTATTTTCACCCTATTTATATATTAACTTTTAAGCACCAATTAAGCAAAAAAAAAATAATATTACTTTTCTTCACCTCTACAGTACTTATTGTTACTTACGAGACAATGAAACAAGATTAAACAAAATATATAACATGAGAGATAACTTACAAGAAAAGCTTATTGCATTGGGACTTATGTCTCTGAGGGTTCTTACGTATCTAGTTGGTGCTATATCCAAAGCACAAATAACCTAGTTTCAACTGGACACATTTTGGGCCCGATCTAATACACTTTTCTCCTAAGTTTTCTCCTAAAAGATAATGTTTAAATAACTTTTTAGTACTCTTCAATTGAAAAAGTACCAAAAAGTAGGTAAAAAAATACTTTCAAAATTATTTTCTTGGTTGTTGGTGGCTTAAAAGGCATTTTATAGATAAGATATGAGAATTCACCTATGAGAAAATGTAGGAGAAAAAGTGAATTGCATCAGGTCCTTTGTGTTTTAGGAGACATTTCATCATCAGTATTAGTGACTATTTCATTTGAAAAGAGGTGAAGGGAATACCTAATTATAAATGAGGGCTGATCACTGGGTACCCTGTGGACAGATATTTAAATGTGAATACTATGCTTGCATCCTGAAAACTCATTTGCTTGGAGCCATAAGAAATAAAGGACCAGTTTTGCTTTAAAAAAAACCAACAAATAACTAGCTAGCATGTTGCTATGGAGGGGGTGGAGAGATGACTGCACTGCCCCCGGTGGAGCGGCATGGAGTGGGAGGGGTAAAGAACAGGAGAGCAGCACTGGCCTGCACTTGGACAAGATGATCCTGCAGACCGGATTTCTCGCTGATCTTCAGGGCTGCCGTACATGTACTAGACTCTCAGCAGCCCAAGTTCCTGATAATGTGGAAGGCCATAAAGGATAACTGTACAGATGAATGCAAGTACCGTAATCTATTTTCCTCCAACGTGCATAAAAAAAGAATAGAGTTTCCTTCCTAGGAGGTCCAGATACAAAAATGTGGTCACTCTGGCCTATTGTTTAAGTCACTATATTGAATACCCAAAGAAGCTTGGAGGTAGAGAGGAGGTGGGGCAAGTCTATGGTGGGAGATTCTTTGGCTACCTATACTTGGGGTGGCGACCTGTACTGGGTAGACAGCTTGGCCACCTATACTGTGGTGCACCTTTCGCTACCTACGTACACTTGAGGGGTAGCTATTTTTTGTGTTGGGGGCAACCTTTGGCTACTTATTATTATGAGAGAAGGAGTATCTTAGAAACCTTAGCAGCAACCCTGCCTTGTACAAGGTGTACAATTCTTCACAAAAAAGCACATACAACTGATATAATACATACAAACTATTTGAGGCTCCACAGAAAACAATACTTTGCAAGCATGGATATTATATAATAGACATTTTACAGTTTCAGTTCATAAGGTCAGTAAAATAAGCAATATAGTCAAGTTGCATGTTCCATTAACTGTGAAGAGGATGCAACCTTGTAAGAGTCCAGCTGATATTTTCAGGTATCTCAATGAGATTTGTTTCCCCCAAAACCCCAGTAGAGTGAATGTGGGTAATATGTATCATTAAGGGCCTGAGCCCACTAACGCAGTTGTACACAGTTGTGTCCGCTTTTCAGCAACACATCAATGTTACAGATGCTGAAAAGAGGACACAACTGCGCACAACTGCGTTAGTGGGCTCAGGCCCTTAGGGATATAAACAACCGATGTAATAACCTGTTTTGGGCTAACATGCCTGTCCTGCATTACATTTAAAACAAAAAAGGTCTGTTTTCTTCCAGGTTTCATAACCTAGTTTAGTCCATTAAAATTGCCTGATGCCTACAACACACCCCCATGCTTCAGATTCCAGGGGGATATCATAACTCTGGTAATGATCATGTTAAACAGCCTTGCCTATATAGCCACTTAAGCCCACAGGGTTGTTTATTTTTTTTGCATCTGAGCAACTTTCACCTCCCATTCATTTGTCAATAACTTTATCACTACTCATCACAATGAACTGATCTATATCTTGTTTTTTCCGCCACCAATTGGACTTTCTTTGGGTAATACATTTTGCTAAGAATTAATTTATTATTTCTCAGTTTTTGGCCATTATAGTTTGAAATTGATACATGCTACCGTAATTAACACCCATGTATTTTATTTGCCCATTTGTCCTGCTTATTACACCATTTAAATTATGTCCCTATCACAATGTATGGCGTCAATATTTTATTTGGAAATAAAGGTGCATTTTTTCAATTTGTGTCCATCACTATTTACAAGCCCATCATTTAAAAAAAAATATATTAATATACTCCTTTGACATGCATATTTAAAAATTAAATTTTTTTTTTTTTTTTAATTATTTGGGAAATTTTTGGTGTGGGAAGTAAACAGGATTTTAAATGTAAAATAATGTATTCATTTTATAAAACATGGATGTGGGTGTAGTTTTACTATTTGGCCACAAGATGGCCACAGTCAAAAAGTCCTGGGAGCGATTGATCTCGCTCCCAGGAAGAAGAATGGAGACGGGAAACTATTTTTCACTTAAAAAAACTGCAGCCTCTGATAAACTTTTTTTCACTTAGAAAAACTGCAGCCTCTGATAAGTTGGTCGGTTGTCGGTTCTTCTGTGGGGGCCATTGATCAGTGAATGGGATCTATAATCCCATTCATTGATCGCTGCGCTGACGGCCGGCAGCAGGAGCGCGTGCAGGAGCGCGCCCGGGAACGCGTGCGGCCCGCGGGAGTGCGCACAGCCTATCTGGACGAGTATGTTTGTCCAGATAGGCTTAAGTGGATAGATACCAGGGCTTGTATTCACATAGTTAGTTGGGTTGAAAAAAGACAGACGTCCATTAAGTTCAACCAGAATATAAGGCACAACACTAGCTCCAAATGGCAATCAGAGAAAATCCATGGATCAACACCGTCGGGAATTACCTAGTAATTATAGCCATGGATGTACTTTAATGCAAGGATAACATCTTAGCGCCCCTTAAACGCAGATATAGAATTTGCCATAATTACTTCCTGTGGCAATGCATTCCACATCTTAATCCCTCTTACTGTTAAGAGCCCTTTTCTAAATAACTTGCAAAAACTGTTACCCCTCATGCACAGACCATGTCCCCTGGTCCTTTGCACAAGCCTAGGGACAAAAAGCGCATCTGCCAAGCTTTTATATTGCCCTCTAAATAACTAAATAAGCCCAGTTTATCTAACCTTTCCTGGTAAGTAAGACCGTTCATCCCTCTAATCAATTTTGTTGCTAATCTCTCCACTTGCTTTAAAACTGTAATGTGGGGCTCAGAACTGAATTCCACATTCCAGATGCGGCCTTACAATACAGTTAAACAGGGGAAGTATTATGCTAGCATCCCAAGTTTGTATTTCCCTTTTAATGCATACCAAAATTTTACTTGCTTTAGCTGCAGCTGCTTGGCATTGAATATCAATATTTAACTGGTAAGAAAGACCGTTCATCCCTCTAATCAATTTTGTTGCTCATCTCTCCACTTGCTCTAAAACTGTAATGTGGGGCCCAGAACTGAATTCCACATTCCAGATGCGGCCTTACAAGGGAGTTAAACAGGGGAAGTATTATGCTAGCATCCCAAGTTTTTATTTCCCTTTTAATACATCCAAAACTTTTACTTGCTTTAGCTGCAGCTGCTTGGCATTGAATATGATTATTGTACTTGTCAATGAGTACTCCTTTTAGAATTGTAACAGTTTACATCATTGCTTTGTTTTTATATCTACCTTCTGTATCACTCAAACACTAAAATAACACTGGCACTGGCATAGACTGCTATGCATAAACAAAATCTTAACACTTTTTTTAGGGGCACAGTGACACACATATCACGTGTACACGCACATGCACTGTACATGTATAGACAAAACTGCTGAGGAGCACAGTCGGCCTGTGATACCATAAATGCCATGTATGCTGTCAGATTATTGCTGGGGTACTGCTCCAGCACATGCCATGCACATGACATGCCCAAGCACAAAGCATGCTCCAAGGAACACACACTACATGCAGCGTCCCCAGGTAGACAATCAAAAAGCCCCTTATAGGCTTCTTACTCGTAAGACCTTAACAAAGCTTAGACACATAACAGGAAGTAACCAACTTAATGCTTGGTCTATGCAGGACAAATATCATACAGGCCAATAAACATTTCACATTCAACCATAAAAGGATGATCACATAGAGTTCTATCTCTGGTATACTATGGCTATAATAGCCACCTTTGGTATAGTCTACTCTGGTCCATGCTGTCTACACCTGCTTCCTTCAGGAAAAGCCTACTAGTCTCCTTTAATATCCCACACAGGCAGGCAGCTAGGAAGAAGCAGCCACATGCAATCATTTCTGAGGAGAGGGGAGGGGCAGGTGGGAGGGAGGGGACGTGCCCACTGGACACTACTACCTTGTTCCACCAACCCCAGGGCTGTACTAGTGGCGGCAGTGGTGATTGTGGCAGGAGCTGTGGTCTGTCTGCCCACTGTGAGAATGACAGAGATCAGAGAAAAGGGAACAGAGGGAGGAAAGTAAAGAGTTCATGAAAGTGAGTGATAAGACAGGTTAAACAGAAAAAGTGATGGGATGGGGAGATCATGGGAGCCAGACAAGACATGAGGCAGAGGGTGAGGAGGATGCAAGGGCAAACACATGTAAAAGGGGAAGAGTAACACAATAGGATCCAGACATGACAGAGCAAGGAGGCACATAGAGGAGAGGGTGACGTGGGGTTAACAAAATGAAGGAAAGCAAAAAAGAGGGTGGGAGAGGAGAGTTGAAGTAAGTAGAATAAGGTAGACTCAAAATAAAGAAAAGATAAGAGCAGAGAGAAAAGTACATTATCTCCACCACACGGTTATACACACTGGATGAACAATGGCCATCGCTCATATAAAAGAACATTATGATAGAATGAGTTACATAGTACTCTCCCTCGGGTATAACTGTAGGCTCTATAGCGTTCAATGTTCAACTCTGCACTGTTCCTTCCCTGCTATTTCATAAATATTGTACAATCAGAAGCACTGCAGATCCCATTAATTAAAACTGCAGTGCTCCACACTAATTCCACATCACTGAGCTCAGCAGTGCTCTAAACTAATTATAGCTCACTGTGCACTGCAGTGCTCTACGCTAATTATAAATCACTGTGCACTGCAGTGCTCTACGCTAATTATAAATCACTGTGCACTGCAGTGCTCTACGCTAATTATAAATCACTGTGCACTGCAGTGCTCTACACTAATTATAAATCACTGTGCACTGCAGTGCTCTACACTAATTATAACCAGGGCTGTGGAGTCGGTCCAAAAATCCACCGACTCCGACTCCTCAGTTTAGGATTCCACCGACTCCGACTCCGACTCCACGACTCCGACTCCTCTAATTTGCATATTACAATTTTGTTGATTAAAAGTATGTAACATGAAATTCGTCTCTTAACTGCCAACGCTTAGGAATTTTACAAGACAACTGAAGTGAGAAGGATATGTAGACTACTATATTTATTCCCTTTAGACTAAAACTAGTCCTTGGTAAGAGTACTTGTAAAAAGTACAAACCGGAACAAAGAACATCTATCAGGCCCTAGGCAATGTAAGTGTGGGTACATGTAAGAATGATGTGCAGGTATTCTGCAGGGGAATGAGGGGATTGTAAACAGACAACACCTCTGTGTTCAATGTGCACAGCATTCTCAGTGGATTCCCTGCAGCTCTTTGGGGAGTGCATATGTAGAGTATAGTACTACTGTGTAACAAAGTAAACCTGAGACAGATGAAATTAAAGTTTTATACATAACTGGGGCTTCCTCCAGCCGCCTTCAGGATAATCAGTCCCTCGTTGTCCTCCTCCACCACCTGGATCTTCTGCTATGAGTCCAGGTACTTGAGCCAGTCAGGCGTAGTGCACATGCACACACTGCGCCGCCAGGAGCATACTACACCTGTGCAGCACTATTGCGCAGGTGCAGAATGTTCCTGGCTGTGGGAGCGGCATGCGGCCGGACAGCGCTGACTGGCTGAATTACCAGGACTCATAGCATAGGATCCGGGTGGTGGAAGACAGTGAGGGACTGATTAGCCTGAAGGGGGCTGGAGGAAGCCCCAGGTATGTATAAAACTTTACTTTTCACTCGTCTCAGTTTACCTTTAATTTGTAGTCACCAAACCAAATTTTAATAACATATCAAATTATTTGATTTCATCAGCAAAGGGAGTGCATACATTTGCATAAATCAGCATCAATGCAGAATTATTTCCATCTCGTTGACCATCTCTATTAGTGACATGGCTAACCATCAGGCTTTATACTTACAGCATAGATGTTATTTAGTGTATATAAGAGATTCCTGTGTACACATCATATATACAGTCACAATCAGATATGTATATCTGACTTTAAAAATACAGGGACTGCTTTATTGAAGCAGCACAAGTAACTAATTTTGATTGGTTTATTTCATTTTTGTGGACTAAGCACAGCTATTACTGTATATATACTGTATATATACATTATTTTTAATGACTATTATCTGAGAAATAGAACATTTTATCATATTTTCTATTTTAATTACAGTTACAAATTCATTAGGAGTCGGAGTCGGAGTCAGTGCATTTTTTCCCGACTCCGACTTCAGGCACCCAAAATTGCCCGACTCCACGACTCCGACTCCAAAGCCCTGATTATAACTCACTGAGGTCTGCTGTGCTCTACACTAATTATAACTCACTGGGCTCTGCAATGCTTTACACTAGTTATAACTCACTGAGGTCTGCGGTGCTCTATACAAATTATTCATCACTGGGCTCTGCAGTGCTCTACACTAAGTATAATTTTCCACACTCATTATAAATCACTGTCCTCTGCAGTGTTCTGTGCTCATTCTACATCACTGTGCTCTGCAGTGCTCCACATTAATTCTACATCACTGTGCTCTGTAGTGTTCTATGCTCATTCTATAAACCTGGGCTCTGCAGTGCACACAATTATAAATCATGGGGCTTTGCAGTGTCCCACAATATTTATAATTCACTAGGCTCTTCAGTGTCCTATGCTCATTCTGCATCACTGTGCTCTGCAGTGCTCCAAACTAATTCTACATCACTGTGCTCTGCAGTGTTCCACACTAATTCTACATCACTGGGCTCTGCAGTGCTCCACACTCATTCTACATCACTGGGCTCTGCAGTGTTCCACACTCATTCTACATCACTGGGCTCTGCAGTGCTCCACACTCATTCTACATCACTGGGCTCTGCAGTGTTCCACACTCATTCTACATCACTGGGCTCTGCAGTGCTCCACACTCATTCTACATAACTGGGCTCTGCAGTGCTCCACACTCATTCTACATCACTGGGCTCTGCAGTGCTCCACACTTTTTTTTCATCACTGGGCTCTGCAGTGCTCCACAATCATTCTACATGACTGGGCTTTGCAGTGCTCCACACTCATTCTACATCACTGGGCTCTGCAGTGCTCCACACTCGTTCTACATCACTGGGCTCTACAGTGTTCCTCACTAATTCTACATCACTGGGCTCTGCAGTGCTCCACACTCATTCTACATCACTGGGCTCTGCCATGCTCCACACTTTTTCTTCATCAATGGGCTCTGCAGTGCTCCACAATCATTCTACATCACTGGGCTTTGCAGTGCTCCACACTCATTCTACATCACTGGGCTCTGCAGTGCTCCACACTCATTCTACATCACTGGGCTCTGCAGTGCTCCACACTCATTCTACATCACTGGGCTCTGCAGTGCTTCACACTCATTCTACATCACTGGGCTCTGCAGTGCTCCACACTCATTCTACATTACTGGGCTCTGCAGTGCTCCACACTCATTCTACATCACTGGGCTCTGCAGTGCTCCACACTCATTCTACATCACTGGGCTCTGCAGTGTTCCACACTAATTCTACATCACTGGGCTCTGCAGTGCTCCACACTCATTCTACATCACTGGGCTCTGCCATGCTCCACACTTTTTCTTCATCAATGGGCTCTGCAGTGCTCCACAATCATTCTACATCACTGGGCTTTGCAGTGCTCCACACTCATTCTACATCACTGGGCTCTGCAGTGCTCCACACTCATTCTACATTACTGGGCTCTGCAGTGCTCCACACTCATTCTACATCACTGGGCTCTGCAGTGCTCCACACTCATTCTACATCACTGGGCCTTGCAATGCTTCACACTCATTCTACATCACTGGGCTCTGCAGTGCTCCACACTAATTCTACATCACTGGGCTCTGCAGTGCTCCACACTCATTCTACATCACTGGGCTCTGCAGTGCTCCACACTCATTCTACATCACTGGGCTCTGCAGTGCTCCACACTCATTCTACATCACTGGGCTCTGCAGTGCTCCACACTCATTCTACATCACTGGGCTCTGCAGTGCTCCACACTCATTGTACATCACTGGGCTCTGCAGTGCTCCACACTCGTTGTACATCACTGGGCTCTGCAGGGCTCCACACTCATTCTACATCACTAGGCCCTGCAGTGCCCCACACTCATTCTACATCACTGTGCTCTTCAGTGCTCCACACTAATTTTAGCTCACTGTGCACTGCAGTGCTCTACGCTAATTATAAATCACTGTGCACTGAAGTGCTCTACACTAATTTTAACTCACTGTGCTCTGTAGTGCTCTACACTAATTATAACTCACTGAGGTCTGCTGTGCTGTACACTAATTATAACTCACTGGGCTCTGCAATGCTCTATACAAATTATTCATCACTGGGCTCTGCAGTGCTCTACACTAAGTATAATTTTCCACACTCATTATAAATCACTGTCCTCTGCAGTGTTCTGTGCTCATTCTACATCACTGTGCTCTGCAGTGCTCCACATTAATTCTACATCACTGTGCTCTGTAGTGTTCTATGCACATTCTACAAACCTGGGCTCTGCAGTGCACACAATTATAAATCATTGGGCTTTGCAGTGTCCCACAATATTTATAATTCACTAGGCTCTTCAGTGTCCTATGCTCATTCTGCATCACTGTGCTCTGCAGTGCTCCAAACTAATTCTACATCACTGGGCTCTGCAGTGTTCCACACTAATTCTACATCACTGGGCTCTGCAGTGCTCCACACTCATTCTACATCACTGGGCTCTGCAGTGCTCCACACTCATTCTACATTACTGGGCTCTGCAGTGCTCCACACTCATTCTACATAACTGGGCTCTGCAGTGCTCCACACTCATTCTACATCACTGGGCTCTGCAGTGCTCCACACTTTTTCTTCATCACTGGGCTCTGCAGTGCTCCACACTCATTCTACATCACTGGGCTCTGCAGTGCTCCACACTCATTCTACATCACTGGGCTCTGCAGTGCTCCACACTCATTCTACATCACTGGGCTCTGCAGTGCTCCACACTCATTGTACATCACTGTGCTCTGCAGTGCTCCACACTCATTCTACATCACTGGGCTCTGCAGTGCTCCACACTCATTCTACATAACTGGGCTCTGCAGTGCTCCACACTCATTTTACATCACTAGGCCCTACAGTGCTCCACACTCATTCTACATCACTGGGCTCTGCAGTGCTCCACATTCATTCTACATCACTGGGCTCTGCACTAGTGCTCTACACTAATTCTACATCACTGTGCTCTGCAGTGCTCCACACTCATTCTACATCACTGTGCTCTGTAGTGTTCTACACTAATTCTACATCACTGGGCTCTGCAGTGCTCCACACTCATTCTACATCACTGGGCTCTGCAGTGCTCCACACTCATTCTACATCACTGTGCTCTGCAGCACTCCACACTCATTCTACATCGCTGTGCTCTGCAGTGCTCCACACCCATTCTACATCACTGCATTTTGCAGTGCTCCACACTCATTCTACATCACTGTGCTCTGCAGTGCCCCACACTCATCCTACATCACTGTGCTCTGCAGTGCTCCACACTTTTTCTTCATCACTGGGCTCTGCAGTGCTCCACACTCATTCTACATCACTGTGCTCTGCAGTGCTCCACACTAATTCTACATCACTGTGCTCTGCAGTGCTCCACACTAATTCTACATCACTGTGCTCTGCAGTGCTCCACACTCATTCTACAATACTGAGATCTGCAGTGCTGAAAGCAATTATAAATTCACTGGGCTCTGCAGCTCTCGAAAGTAACTGTAAAACATTGGGCTCTGTAGTGAACTACTGTTGTTATAAATAACTATGCTCTGCATTAACTATAATCACTGGGCTTTGCAGTGGCTACAATAGCTATAAATAACTATACTCTGCATTAACTATAATCACTGGGCATTGCAGTAAACTACATTGGCTATAAATAACTATACTTAGCAATAACTATAATCACTGAGCTCTGCAGTGCTATACATCAATTATAAATCACTGGGCTCTGCAGTGCTATACATCAATTATAAATTACTGGGCTCTGCAGTGCTCCAAATTGATTAAACATCACTGGGCTCTGCAGTGCTCTACATTAATTAAAAATCACTGGGCTCTGCAGTGCTCTACATTCATTATACATCACTGGGCTCTGCAGTGATCAACACTCATTTTAAATAAGTACATAAATGTAGACTCTATAGTAACGCAGAATGTGATTTAGGGGTAGCTGAGCTCAGGAGCAGGAGGTGGTTTAGTATTAGCTGAGCTCAGGAGCTGATTTTAGTGATAGCTGAGCTTAGGAGCAGGAGGTGGTTTAGTATTAGCTGAGCTCAGGAGCAGGAGGTGATTTTAGTGGTAGCTGAGCTCAGGAGCAGGAGGTGATTTAGTGGTAGCTGAGCTCGGGAGCAGGAGGTGATTTAGTGGTAGCTGAGCTCAGAAGCAGGAGGTAATTTAGTGATAGCTGAGCTCAGGAGCAGGAGGTGATTTTTATTAGTGATAGCTGAGCTCAGGAGCAGGAGGTGATTTTAGTGGTAGATGAGCTCAGGAGCAGGAGGTGATTTGGTGGTAGCTGAGCTCAGGAGCAGGAGGTGATTTAGTGGTAGATGAGCTCAGGAGCAGGAGGTGATTTTAGTGTTAGCTGAGCTCAGGAGCAGGAGGTGATTTAGTGGTAGCTGAGCTCAAGAGCAGGAGGTGATTTAGTGTTAGCTGAGCTCAGGAGCAGGAGGTGATTTCAGTATTAGCTGAGCTAAGGAGCAGGAGATGATTTAGTGGTAGCTGAGCTCAGAAGCAGGAGGTGATTTAGTGGTAGTTGAGCTCAGGAGCAGGAGGTGATTTTAGTGGTAGGCTAGCTGAGCTCAGGAGCAGGAGGTGATTTTAGTGGTAGCTGAGCTCAGGAGCAGGAGGCGATTTAGTGGTAGCTGAGCTCAGGAGCAGGGGGTGATTTAGTGATTGCTGAGCTCAGGAGCAGGAGGTGATTTTTATTAGAGATAGCTGAGCTCAGGAGCAGGAGGTGATTTTAGTGGTAGATGAGCTCAGGAGCAGGAGGTGATTTGGTGGTAGCTGAGCTCAGGAGCAGGAGGTGATTTAGTGGTAGTTGAGCTCAGGAGCAGGAGGTGATTTTAGTGGTAGGCTAGCTGAGCTCAGGAGCAGGAGGTGATTTTAGTGGTAGCTGAGCTCAGGAGCAGGAGGCGATTTAGTGGTAGCTGAGCTCAGGAGCAGGAGGTGATTTAGTGATAGCTGAGCTCAGGAGCAGGAGGTGATTTAGTGATAGCTGAGCTCAGGAGCAGGAGGTGATTTTTATTAGAGATAGCTGAGCTCAGGAGCAGGAGGTGATTTTAGTGGTAGATGAGCTCAGGAGCAGGAGGTGATTTGGTGGTAGCTGAGCTCAGGAGCAGGAGGTGATTTAGTGGTAGATGAGCTCAGGAGCAGGAGGTGATTTTAATGTTAGCTGAGCTCAGGAGCAGGAGGTAATTTTAGTGGTAGCTGAGATCAGGAGCAGGAGGTGATTTAGTGGTAGATGAGCTCAGGAGCAGGAGGTGATTTAGTGGTAGCTGAGCTCAGGAGCAGGAGGTAATTTAGTGTTAGCTGAGCTCAGGAGCAGGAGGTGTTTTCTAGTATTAGCTGAGCTAAGGAGCAGGAGGTGATTTAGTGGTAGCTGAGATCAGAAGCAGGAGATGATTTAGTGGTAGTTGAGCTCAGGAGCAGGAGGTGATTTAGTGGTAGCTGAGCTCAGAAGCAGGAGATGATTTAGTGGTAGTTGAGCTCAGGAGCAGGAGGTGATTTAGTGGTAGCTGAGCTCAGGAGCAGGAAAGGAATTAGGGGTAACTGAGCTCAGGAGCAGGAGGTTATTTTAGTGATAGCTGAGCTCAGGAGCAGGAGGTGATTTAGTGGTAGATAAGCTCAGGAGCAGGAGGTGATTATAGTGGTAGCTGAGCTCATGAGCAGGAGGTGATTTAGTGGTAGCTGAGCTCAGGAGCAGGAGGCGATTTAGTGGTAGCTGAGCTCAGGAGCAGGAGGTGATTTAGTGATAGCTGAGCTCAGGAGCAGGAGGCGATTTAGTGATAGCTGAGCTCAGGAGCAGGAGGTGATTTTTATTAGAGATAGCTGAGCTCAGGAGCAGGAGGTGATTTTAGTGGTAGATGAGCTCAGGAGCAGGAGGTGATTTGGTGGTAGCTGAGCTCAGGAGCAGGAGGTGATTTAGTGGTAGATGAGCTCAGGAGCAGGAGGTGATTTTAATGTTAGCTGAGTTCAGGAGCAGGAGGTAATTTTAGTGGTAGCTGAGATCAGGAGCAGGAGGTGATTTAGTGGTAGATGAGCTCAGGAGCAGGAGGTGATTTAGTGGTAGCTGAGCTCAGGAGCAGGAGGTAATTTAGTGTTAGCTGAGCTCAGGAGCAGAAGGTGTTTTCTAGTATTAGCTGAGCTAAGGAGCAGGAGGTGATTTAGTGGTAGCTGAGCTCAGAAGCAGGAGATGATTTAGTGGTAGTTGAGCTCAGGAGCAGGAGGTGATTTAGTGGTAGCTGAGCTCAGAAGCAGGAGATGATTTAGTGGTAGTTGAGCTCAGGAGCAGGAGGTGATTTAGTGGTAGCTGAGCTCAGGAGCAGGAAAGGAATTAGGGGTAACTGAGCTCAGGAGCAGGAGGTTATTTTAGTGATAGCTGAGCTCAGGAGCAGGAGGTGATTTAGTGGTAGATAAGCTCAGGAGCAGGAGGTGATTATAGTGGTAGCTGAGCTCATGAGCAGGAGGTGATTTAGTGGTAGCTGAGCTCAGGAACAGGAGCAAAACGACTGACGGAGAGCTTTCCTCCTTACACCTTATGCAGTTATTAGTAACTACTGTATGCCGGTCAGCGGTGCTCATAGCTGAACTGCCCCTTTTCTGTAGTCCGGTGTATGGATGTACCGGGCTGGTGGTTATATTGTTAGAGCTGGTTTTGCAGTGTAAAATATCACAAGAACAGGAGTTGGAGCTTCATTCTATGATCATGGATCATGGATCACAAGTGGCCCTGAAGGTTTTTATATTAGTATTTATATAAAGGGTTTGCAGAGTCTATATTTTAAAAAAAAAGTTTTAATGAAAGGGAATGCTTACCAGAAAAGTTCCTTGTTGCCAGCATAGTAGTTAGGATGGCTCCCTATAGAAATAACATAATGTTGATTACTATGGCATGCAGATGAGAAAAGGATACAGATTAGGAACGTGCCATGGAAGAATACATACCTTCAGCTTTCTGCGAGCATTGAACTTCTTCAGGCACTCCACAGTCTCTTGTCTGTGCATCATTGAGGCAACAGTTGAACGTTGCTGTGAAGATACAGAGAGATGTGAACATATAGCTAGAACAGCTTTTGTGATGATTTCCATTCAGCTTAGTCATGTAAAGCCCCCAAGTGACAGACATGTAAAAGGGTTACTCACGCAGACCCATGGGTGCTTGAGAGCTTCATGAGCAGTAATACGCTTGGCGGGGTTAATGGTCAACATCTGGTTAATAAGGTTCTTAGCTTCTGGTGTCACCGTGTCCCACTCCGGAGATGGAAACTGTGGAGAGATTTGTGTGAGCAAGAGGTCTTCTCTAGAGAAAAGAGATCAAATCCTCAAAGCTATTTGGCTGCAGAAGTCTCTCTATGTAATGTGCAGAGCTCTTATTCTCTTTCATAGAACTCAGTGGGCTAATTCTCTGGAAGTTCTTACCATTACAGTCCAGATAAACCATAGTAACAAATGAAGCCCTAGCAACAAATCACTGCTATGGATCTCCCTCATTTTGTATACACAAGCAGGCCTTTACCTGTTAAATGTTTTTCCTTGCGTGATCAAATGAGCGTCCAGCAGCAGAAGTGTCTCCTCAGCAGAAAAGGATTAGGATGAAATGGGGCTCTAGGCAAGATAACAGTTTTTGCCCACCACTGATGGTCACCTGGCTTACTTAGTAAGATTTGGTGTTGGCGAGCCTCCACCAGGCCCCTATACTCTCTACAGGCCCTAGGCAGATGTCTAGGTTGGCCTTGTGGATAATCTGGCTCTGGGGCAATGCAAACCTCTTCCACTTGGCTTGGCAGTGGTCTAGCTTCCATTCAGCTCTGTTTCTACAGGCACATACCCGGGGTGCCGAATTGAGTGGCAGGGAGAGGGGGTGCAGCGGCAGGGAGAGCGGGCATAGCTGTTACACCTTCCGCCACCAATCCCCTGCAGCCTCTTTCTTCTTCCTGTCCCAGCCTGTCGTCCATCGCGTTGGTAACAGCTCCTCCCTGTGATGACGTGACCGCATGTCATCACAGGGGGGCGCTGTTACCAATGTGAGTGGTGCCTGGACAGGAAGAAGATAGAGGCTGCGGTGGAAGGTGAGTTGTAACAGCTATGCCTGCTCCCCCCCGCTGCTGTGCCTATACTCAGGGCACCTACCTATCTAACCTATACTCGGGGAGCCTACCTATCTAACCTATACTCGGGGAACCTACCTATCTAACCTATTTAGATTTTTACATTCTCACCTTGGGTGCAATTTAGCCTAGAACTGAAATGCTTCCTTTCAGTTTTATTAGGCCTCTTTCAGACGGACAGCAAAGTGGTGTGCTTAACAATGCCTTTTAACCACCCAATTCCCAGGAATGAGCACCTTCTAAATGCATTAAAATGTAACTGAATGGGATCAGATGTATCCGCAAGCGTGTTAGTGGTTAACACACTGTGCAGTTACTGCAGCAAGCGCCTGATGAAAAAACTGGAGAGGCTGATAGGCAGTTAAAAATAATCTAAGGTGAGAGACATATGGTGTCTGCCATATTTATTTTATTTTAAGCAATACCAGTTGTCTGGCAGTCCTGCTGATCTTTCTGGTCAGTAGTGTTTGAAACCCACACCTGAAACAAGTGTCACATTTTTGTCAGATAAGTCTAATCTTCATATTCTTGTTTAGGATCTATGGCTAAAAGTATTAGAGGCATCAGCAGGACAGCCAGGCAATGTGCATGTGTCAGAAAGTGTGATCGATGCGGCGATCACAAAATCATCAGCAATGAATGGTAAACGCATTGAGATGAATGCCTCTATATCAATGTGGAACCTCGGTGCAAAACTACGTGGACAGACGCCGGCGCTACCATTAAGGCAAAGAGGGCAACTGCCCCAAGACCCCTGAGCACTTCTCTCCCCCCGCCCTTCCCCCCCCCCCCCCGTTACCAGATCCCCTGACTTGTGCACCCCTAGGCGCCGCAGCTCTTTTTGTCAGGATTGCAACGTATAACATGCGACAGGTCACTGAGAAGAGGCAGACAGAGATGAGTACGGGGAGTATGATGGACGGAGCAGCGCTCCAGGACAGGTGAGCTACAATGTTGGCACAAATTGTGCAAGGGTCCTGAGGAGCATAGCTCGGGGGCCCAGGGGAGCATAGCTCGGGGGACCAGGGGAGCATAGCTCAGGGGCCCTGGGAAGCATGGCACAGGGGACCTGGGGCTGAATTTGCTGGGGGAGTGGAGGGGGGGGGGGGTTGGTTGTCCAAGGTTACCTTTGCCCAATTAGAGCTAGAACCAAAAATGATTAGTACAATAGTTTACCAGTCAGTATCCATCACTTGGAGAACCGGTTTTTCTGTGTATTTTCCCCTCAGTAAACCAACAGAACCTGTATTCAGGCTAGAACTTACATCATAGGCTCCAGCTTTGATTTGCTGGTAGAGCTTGTGCTGGTCCTCATCCCAAAATGGCGGGTATCCAACCAATAGAATATATAGGATAACACCTGGTAACACATAACAGAGATAAGTCACAAGTTTATTAATAACAAGTTCAAGGAGCACTGTACAGATGGATCTCATAAACCAGAGGTTCACATTATAAAATACTTATGAAAGGCTTATTAGACTTATGAAAGACTTATAAACCAAACTGGGTTTACTAAGGCTGGCTAGGTCCACAGTAGCACAGATTCCAACTGAACAAGGTGACAGCGGATGTCCTGTCACCATCCAAGGCACAGAGCCCTAGTACACACAGTCACCATTGTGCCAGTTGCATCAGAAATGCCACAGATAGCATGCTATGTATGTCATGTCCGGTGTCTGTTATTATCATGTACTGCACAACGAAGCCTTCTGCTCACCACAACAGACACAGCAGATCTATTCACAATGGACATATATGAACAAATCCTATACTTAAAAAAGGATAAGTCAACACGTCCATTGATCTGTTGCATTCCGATGGGATACACGGTCCTTTTTAGCTGCTGATATGACCAGGCCTTATCCTCTTTGCGCAGTGACAGCTACCAGAAGCAGGCACTAGAGGGAGCCTGGTATAATGAGAAACATTTACAGATGTACAGTTATGTCAGTCATCAGTCTTCAGACCTTTCTTTTTCTCTCTGTGAAGTTAAAAGAGCTAATAATATGCAAACTGCCAATCCTCACAAACACTCATAAATAACAATGTGCTGCCTCTTCTTATTCATTCCTTTAAAGTTTACATGTGTGTCTAATACAGAGTAACCTTTTATTATTATTATTTAGTATTTACAGTGGCTGGCAAAAGTATTTGGCCCCCTTGAAGTTTTCCACATTTTGTCACATACTGCCACAAACATGAATCAATTTTATTGGAATTCCATATGAAAGACCAATACAAAGTGGTGTACACGTGAGATGTGGAACGAAAATCATACATGATTCCAAACATTTTTTACAAATAAATAACTGCAAAGTGGGGTGTGCGTAATTATTCAGCCCCTTTTGGTCTGAGTGCAGTCAGTTGCCCATAGACATTGCCTGATGAGTGCTAATGACTAAATATAGTGCACCTGTGTGTACTCTAATGTCAGTACAAATACAGCTGCTCTGTGACGGCCTCAGAGGTTGTCTAAGAGAATATTGGGAGCAACAACACCATGAAGTCCAAAGAACACACCAGACAGGTCAGGGATAAAGTTATTGAGAAATTTAAAGCAGGCTTAGGCTACAAAAAGATTTCCAAAGCCTTGAACATCCCACGGAGCACTGTTCAAGCGATCATTCAGAAATGGAAGGAGTATGGCACAACTGTAAACCTACCAAGACAAGGCTGTCCACCTAAACTCACAGGCCGAACAAGGAGAGCGCTGATCAGAAATGCAGTCAAGAGGCCCATGGTGACTCTGGACGAGCTGCAGAGATCTACAGCTCAGGTGGGGGAATTTGTCCATAGGACAACTATTAGTCGTGCAATGCAAAAAGTTGGCCTTTATGGAAGAATGGCAAGAAGAAAGCCATTGTTAACAGAAAAGCATAAGAAGTCCCGTTTGCAGTTTGCCACAAGCCATGTGGGGGACACAGCAAACATGTTGAAGAAGGTGCTCTGGTCAGGTGAGACCAAAATGGAACTTTTTGGCCAAAATGCAAAATGCTATGTGTGGCGGAAAACTAACACTGCACATCACTCTGAAAACACCATCCCCACTATCAAATATGGTGGTGGCAGCATCATGCTCTGGGGTGCTTCTCTTCAGCAGGGACAGAGAAGCTGGTCAGAGTTGATGGGAAGATGGATGGAGCCAAATACAGGGCAATCTTGGAAGAAAACCTCTTGGAGTCTGCAAAAGACTTGAGACTGGGGTGGAGGTTCACCTTCCAGCAGGACAACGACCCTAAACATAAAGCCAGGGCACCAATGGAATGGTTTAAAACAAAACATATCCATGTGTTAGAATGGCCCAGTCAAAGTCCAGATCTAAATCCAATCGAGAATCTGTGGCAAGATCTGAAAACTGCTGTTCACAAACAAATATATATTTGTTTGTGAAGGGGTACCGTACTTGTGATAATGTTTACTATGCTAGGGGGTACTTGGTGAGTACAGGGTTTTAAAAGGGGTCCATACCAATAAAATGTTGAGAAACACTGCCCTAAAAGACTGGCAGCTGTAATTGCAGCAAAAGGTGGTTCTACAAAGTATTGACTCAGGGGGCTGAATAATTATGCACACCCCACTTTGCAGTTATTTATTTTGATATGTGATCCTCATATTTTTGGCACGCTAGCTGCAGTGTGCTGAATTCTGCTGCCTACAGTATGTACAGTATACGCTGTTCTCTAGTGCCTGCACTGTGTGCTGATTTACCTCCAGTGTGTACAGTGTAAGGTGTTACTCTGTGCCTTTACTGATTGTAAACCAGCTATATTGTATGCTGATCCCTGCTACTTTCAGTATGTACAGTATTATCTGTAAAGCCTGGTACACACATACAATTTTGATTAGCCAATTTTAGCTCTGTTCATAAAATTCATGGGGCTTGATTCACAAAAGAGTGCTAGCTGTTAGCACGGGCATTTTCACGTGAATTTTCGCATTGCGCGCGATCGCGAATGTTCGCGCGAAACGATAAAGTTTTCGCGTGCAAACGCGAATTTTCACGCGAAAACGATATCGATTTCGCGGTAAAATTCGCGTTTGCGCGCGAAAACGTTATCGTTTCGCGTGAAAATTCGCGATCGCGCACAATGCGAAAATTCGCGCAAAAACGCCCGTGCTAATAGTTAGCACTCTTTTGTGAATCAAGCCCATTGTCTGTTGGCCTACTTACTGCACGGGGGTGGTAAACTTGGGGGTCAGTGATTGACCAATCAAAATTGTATGTGCGTATACATCTTTGATCTATGCCTATACTGATTGTAAATGATCTAAATAAAGGACAGGGGGCTCCATCCAATATTTCGATGGGCAGGCCCATTATCTGTAGCTTACACCGCTGCTAAGTTCATGTACATTTGGCCCCACCCATGGCCACGCCCACTCACCTCATGGCCACGCCCATTTTCCCCCACCTGGTGCCCACAGGTGCCCCCGATCTCCAAGGACCCTAGAAACGCCCCTGGCTCACAATCTAATCCCTACCATAGTCATATGTCTGTGTATGTATCATACAGTGTATGTATCATAGTCTAGGGCCAATTTAAGGGGAAGCCAATGAACTGATCTGTATTTTTTGTGATATGGGAGGAAACCGGAGAACCCAAAGAAAACCCAAGCAGGGGGAGGACATACATACTCCATGGCTGGGATTCAAACCAGGGACCAAGCCCTGCAAGAAGGAAGTTCTACTATCCACTACACCACCGTGGGATCATGTTACCTGAAGTGATTGGTTCAATGACGGAGCCGTGGTCCCGCCTGTGAGGACCATCAACTCTAGTTAGAACAGCAGGTGGCAGTGATTGGATAAATGTATTGCAGCTCCTCTGCATGATTGGCCATGCAGGGCTGGCTCAGGCTAAAGCAAGTCCTGTTGAGCCGGAGGAAAATCCCTGAATCAGCAGCTCCTCACAGAACTCCTGCAGTATCGTTCAGCTGATTGGTAAGTATGTCACCTTCTCCAAGGACACAGAGACCGAGGCGACACGGGGGGTGGAGGGCAAAGGCGGAGCCGATACATAAGAGACACGGGGGGAAATGGAAACGGACAGGTGACACAGGACACCGAGGAGATGCAGGTGGGCAGAGGAAACACAGGGGGACAGAGAAGCATTACGGGGGACAGAGGAGGACATGGAGGGCAAAAGAGGACACAGGAGGAGGACAGAAGAGACACGGGGACAGAAGAGACACAGGGGGACAGAGAAGAACAGTAGAGACACAGGGGAACAGAAGAAACACAGGGGGACAAAGGAGACAGAAGATGACAGAGAACGAGAGAGAAGACACAAGAAGACAGAGGACGACATGGAGCAAAGGAGGACACTGGGGAATAGAGGAGACACCGGAACAGAGGAGGACACAGGAGGGACAGAGAAGGACACAAGAGGTACAAGGGGGGGATAATTTAGGGGGATTGAGGGGAGAAGATGCACAAGACGCCCCTGCACCATGGACTCACCAGGTTTAGGTTTTTGTTTTTTTACCCCGATTTTTGTCCTTTAAACCTAGGTGCATCTTATAGTCAGGAGCTTCTTATGAACCGAAAAATTTGTCAGCTGCATGCTTGTTTCAGGCGTGTGATTCAGACACTACTTCAACCAAATGCATTAGCAGGACTGCCTGGCAACTAGTATTGTTTAAAAGGAAATAATTATGGCAGCCACCAAGTGCCTCTCAACACAGGTGTGCTGCAGTATAATATTTCAGATGTTTAACTTTGGTTTTTAAAGCAGGCAGTAGTGGATAGCTCGTCTGGTTAGAATCCCAGCCAGGGCACTATCTGCACAGAGTTTTTAAGTTCTCCCCGTGTCTGCGTGGGTTTCCTCCTGGCACTCCGGCTTCCTTCCACATCCCAAAAACATACAGATAAGTTAACTGACTTCCCCCTAAAAATTGGCCCTAGTCTACAATGGACATAAGACTATGGTAGGGATATTATTTATTTATTATTTATTTGTTGTATTTATAAAGCGCCAACATATTACGCAGCGCTGGACATTAATTTAGGTTACAGACAATATTTAGGGGTGACAAACAGCAATATGACAATACAGGAATACAAGAAAACCAGATCACACAGCACAGTATGAGTACAAGGTAATGCTTAGTCAGTCACTGGATGGGAGCATGGAGTTAGGCAAGTTAGGTTCACTCAAATGCATAGCATGGGTGCACAGTAATGGAGGTGCATGATCAGGTAGGACACAAAAGGAGTGAGGACCCTGCCCAAAGGCTTACAATCTAGAGGGAGAGGTAGGGACACGAGAGGTAGGGGACCAGAGTTCGGCTGTGGGTTTAGAGCAATTGTGAGGGGTGGTAGGCAAGAGTGAAAAGGTGAGTTTTGAGGGCCTTCTTGAAGGTGTTGAAGGAGGGGGCTGCCCTAATGGGTGGAGGTAGGGAGTTCCATAGTGTCGGAGCGGCTCTTGAGATAGGTTTGTGAGCCCCTCTGAGGGACAGTTAAGTGACAAGACTACACTCTGTACAGCGCTGCAGAAGATGTCGGTGCTATATAAATACTAAATAATATTAATTGTGTTTGTTTGAGCATTTTTTGAAGAAGAAGAAGGTCAAATTCATCCGTCTTCCCTCTCTTGTTCTTATTATAGAAAAGAAAATCAGATCAAGAGTTGAGAAGTTGCCAGAGCAACCAGTTAGCAAACAATCAGGATTCATCTTTCACGCTATGGAAAAACAAAACAAGTGTTTAAATGGTTGGTATGGGCAAAATCTGACCGTCGTTAATGGCCCTTTCTTATTGACGTTATAGATCAGCCACTCCAATAAATAATCTTATTAGAATGTATTAATGTTTACAACCTTGTTTCTACTTATAACTTGTACATGAGAGAAGCCGTATTTGCTGATTACCCATGAGAGTTCTGCTTCATAGTTTTGCGTTACTGCTCCTCTTATCTCATTAATTATGGATCAATTAAAATCGGCACCATTAATTGACAGTGGCGTAACAGCTATGCAGCTGGCATTCGGATCTTACATAACTGAGTGATTTTTTTTAAATGTGGAAGGTTATGTTTGGTGTATGGTATTGCATAGTCAAAATCCCTAGCAATGTTTTGACCGTTGGGATCTAATTTTTAGTTTTGGCAGTGGGTATTTGGCTATTACATGCTGGCATGTCCTGACAGTGTGTCACATGACGTCACTCTGGCCATGGAGACCCGACACTGGAAGCGGCAATTAGGTAAGTTAACCCTCTTCTTATCGCCCATTTTGAACTCTGTAGCGAGGGAGGGAGGAGAGGAATCTGGCCGTCCAGTGGCGGGCCATATTCACAGCGCACATGGGCTGGATACGGAACGCGGGCCGTAGTTTGCCCAGTGCTGGGTTAGGGTATAATGTTAAGCATTAGAAAGGGGTAAACATTAAGTAGGAAGATGAAAGTTGGATGGGAAAGATGGGAATATCTTTAAATGTTCCTACCTTTTCTGAAACTTAAAGAGGAACTCCAGTGAAAATAATCTAATAAAAAAAGTGCTGCATTTTTGCAATAATTGTGTATAAATGATTTAGTCAGTGTTTGTCCATTGTAAAAGCTTTCCTCTTCCTGATTTACATTCTGACATTTATCACATGGTGACATTTTTACTGCTGGCAGATGATGTCACTGGAAGTAGCTGCTGCTTGCTTTAAAGCAAACAGCTATTTCCCACAATGCAATGAGGTTCACAGACAGGAAACTGCCAGGACCATGGTCCTCACAGTTTCCTGTGGGAGGGGTTTCACCATAATATGAGCCATACAGAGCCCCCTGATGATCTGTTTGTGAAAAGGAAAATATTTCTCATGGGAAAGGGGGTATCAGCTACTGATTAGGATGAAGTTCAATTCTCGGTCACGGTTTCTCTTTAAAGGACATCTGAAGTAGGAGGTATATGGAGGCTGTCATATTTACTCCATCTTAAACGATGCACATTACCTGGCTGTCCTGCTGATCCTCTGCCTCCTTTCTTACTTTCCTTACTTTTAGCCATAGAACCTGAACAAATATGCAGCAGATCAGGTGTTTCTGAAATAACTACGGCAGCCTTCATATTGGCCTTGCTTCAGATGTCCTTCAAAGCAAATCTAAAGCACCCACCATGCAGCAATGTCAATAACTCAAGCTCAGCTAAACGTAAAACTGCAGCTGTTGATTTCGGAAAGCACAAATCTCTTTTAAGGTGGCCACACACCATACAATTTTTTAAATATCTGTTCAATTTAACAATTGCAATACATTTTTCTGTCTGATTGTAACATTTCACAAATATGACCAATGTACCACACACCTATGTTAAATTTTTCCTCAATTATGATAAAAATGATTGGAAACTTAGAAAATTGCTAGGGTGTGTATATTGATAAATTGACAATCCAACACACACCATACAATCTTTAGTAGAAATTGAAGATAAATATCTGGCATTCCAGAGCGATTTAAATCGGAAAAAAAACGGGAAATCCGATCGGATTTTTCAGTCGAATGAAAAAAAAAGCTTTCGATTTTTTCGAGAGATACGATCGTTTTTATTTGAATTACTGTAAAATCGGATAATTTTATTGTATCGTGTGTCGGAAGGGGAAGGGCTTATGTTTGAGGATTTAGAGGAGACTCTGCATTATTCCGATAGGGGTTTTAGAAGGGGTCTCTACCTAACCATGTTTGGATACCTAGAGGGGGCTATGCCTTTCTATCTATGCTTGGAGATTTAAGGGGACACTTTACTTAATTATGTTTGTGGATGTGGGGGGCTGCCTAATTATTTTGGGGGATCTCTGCCTAATTATGGATTGGGGGATACTGTGCATAGATATGATATGGGGGAAATCTGCCTATTTAGGTTTAGAGTACAACCTGCCTAATTATCAGAAATTCTGCCTAATTATGATCGAAGGGACAGACTAATTACCGGTATGTTGTTTTGTGGGATACTGACTAATTATGTTATTTGGGGGAGAGGAAACCCTGCCTTTTTTTTAAAGAGAATTTTTATTGAGTTTTAAACCAGAAAATACAAGAACACAAGGCTTAAACATAAGCCAAAATCAAACAAGATTAAACCCGCAGTAAGTTACAATCCGATATTACATCAAATCAATGTATTTCACGATCAGAGAAAACTTGAACGTATACAGCATTCTTCAGTATTGTACAGACATTGAGGAGTATCAGGCTCAAGGTAAATTGCTGCAATAGAGAGTACCATAAAAGAGACATGCATGTAAAGTGTTATTGCAGGGAGAATTCAAACCTCACACTGAGCGAGATCCTGTACAGAGATGGTAAAATCTAGGTTGGGAATCAGCGTATCTGAGGAGTCGACCCAGATTGACCAAATTTTATTGAATCTATTGGGCTGGTTACGAGATTGGTAGGTTAATTGATATAAGGGGAGAGCTAAATTTATTTGTTTCTTCCAGTCAGAGAGGTTAGGGACCGAGGTAGATTTCCATTGAAGAATGAGTGATTTTCTAGCATAGAATAACAGTATTCTAATTAGGTTTCCTTTCCATCGACTGCATGATACATCTTGTAAGATGCCCAACATACATATTTTAAATGAGAAGACATCTGGGAGACCCAATATATCCCTCAAAAAATGGGTGACAGACTTCCAATAATAGTTAACCTGGGGACAGAACCACACACAATGCAAGAAGTCAGCTTTTTCTTGACCACATTCGAAACAGCGGCCATTCTGAAGGGGCCCATTTTACTCAATTGAACGGGTGATAAGTACCACTTCAGGTTCATCAGCTTGTCATATGCTGTGATTGTTGTTTTATGATAATTAACCTCAAAATCCACCCAATCATCTTTGGTAATTTCTTCTACTATACATTCCCATCGCTTTCTTGTGGATATAACACGGTGAGTATAGTGTGTTGTTAACAAAAAGTTATAAAATCAGGAAATTTGTTTAGTTTTGTCTTTTTGAAGAAGTTGTTTTTCTAAGTGTGAAGGTGTTAAGTCTACATTGTGTAAGCTAATCTGTTTGTTCATAGCATGCCTAAGTTGAAAGTATCGAAATAAAGCATGCCTGGGCAGACCAAATTCCTTGCGTAAGGATGTAAAGTCCTTAAATTTACCATCCACAAATAATTGATGAAGGTATTTGATATTAAGTCGCTTCCAAAAGCAAGAGTCAGGAACTGACAGCAATTCTGGAAGATTTTTATTGTGCCAGATTGGGGAACTAAGGGAAATCGGGATTTTTGGTTCGCCCAGTAGCTTTCAAGTGGATCTATAGATTTTGATCGTGTTTTGTATGAGAACAGTACCCTTCCCCTCACCAGAAGTATCGAATCTGTAGATGGCTCCACATAAGGACTCATATGAGCCCGCTATATCTGCTTCTAAGGCCAGAGAGGAGTCTTTCCTGTATTCACTCAGCCAGTAGGTAATAGGTATAAGTTGTGCAGCAAGGTAGTAAAGGTAAAAGTTGGGAACCACAAGGCCTCCCAGTGAGGTGGGCATTTGTAGCGTCGCTAGAGAAATGCGAGGGACCGAGTTAGACCAAATGAATGAAGTAATGATAGAATCAATGCGTTTGAAAACTTGGCGAGGAATCCACATTGGAGCCATCTGCAGAATATATACAGTGGTGTGAAAAACTATTTGCCCCCTTCCTGATTTCTTATTCTTTTGCATGTTTGTCACACTTAAATGTTTCTGCTCATCAAAAACTGTTAACTAGTAGTATTAGTAGATAACATAACTGAACACAAAATGCAGTTTTAAATGATGGTTTTTATTATTTAGTGAGGAAAAAAAACTCAAAACCTACATGGCCCTGTGTGAAAAAGAAATTGCCCCCTGAACCTAATAACTGGTTGGGCCACCCTTAGCAGCAATAACTGCAATCAAGCATTTGCGATAACTTGCAACAAGTCTTTTACAGTGCTCTGGAGGAATTTTGGCCCACTCACCTTTGCAGAATTGTTGTAATTCAGCTTTATCTGAGGGTTTTCTAGCATGAACCGCCTTTTTAAAGGTCATGCCACAACATCTCAATAGGATTCAGGTCAGGACTTTGACTAGGCCACTCCAAAGTCTTCATTTTGTTTTTCTTCAGCCATTCAGAGGTGGATTTGCTGGTGTGTTTTGGGTCATTGTCCTGCTGCAGCACCCAAGATTGCTTCAGCTTGAGTTGACGAACAGATGGCCGGACATTCTCCTTCAGGATTTTTTGGTAGACAGTAGAATTCATGGTTCCATCTTTCACAGCAAGCCTTCCAGGTCCTGAAGCAGCAAAACAACCCCAGACCATCACACTACCACCACCATATTTTACTGTTGGTATGATGTTCTTTTGCTGAAATGCTATGTTACTTCTACGCCAGATGTAACGGGACACGCATCTTCCAAAAAGTTCAACTTTTGTCTTGTCGGTCCACAAGGTATTTTCCCAAAAGTCTTGGCAATCATTGAGATGTTTTTTAGCAAAATTGAGATGGGCCTTAATGTTCTTTTTGCTTAAAAGTGTTTTGCGCCTTGGATATCTGCCATGCAGGCCGTTTTTGCCCAGTCTCTTTCTTATGGTGGAGTCATGAACACGGACCTTAATTGAGGCAAGTGAGGCCTACAGTTTTTTAGATGTTGTCCTGGGGTCTTTTGTGGCTTCTCGGATGAGTTTTCTCTGCGCTCTTGGGGTAATTTTGGTCTGCCGGCCACTCCTGGGAAGGTTTATCACTGTTCAATGTTTTTGCCATTTGTGGATAATCGCTCTCACTGTGGTTCGCTGGAGTCCCAAAGCTTTAGAAATGGCTTTATAACCTTTACCAGACTGATAGATCTCAATTACATTACTTTTGTTCTCATTTGTTCCGAAATTTCTTTGGATCTTGGCATGATGTCTAGCTTTTGAGGTGCTTTTGGTCTACTTCTCTGTGTCAGATAGCTCCTATTTAAGTGATTTCTTGATTGAAACAGGTGTGGCAGTAATCAGGCTTGGGGGTGACTACAGAAATTGAACTCAGGTGTGATAAACCACAGTTAAGTTATTTTTTACCAAGGGGGGCAATCACTTTTTCACACAGGGCCATGTAGATTTGGAGTTTTTTTTCTCACTAAATAATAAAAACCATCATTTAAAACTGCATTTTGTGTTCAATTATGTTATCTTTGACTAATAGTTAACGGTTTTTGATGAGCAGAAACATTTAAGTGTGACAAACATGCAAAAGAATAAGAAATAAGGAAGGGGGCAAATAGTTTTTCACACCACTGTAAAAGTTTGGGGCAACTATCATTTTAATAATAGTAACTCTACCACAGAGATTAAGAGGGAGGTGGTCCACTTTTTTAGTTTATTTTCAATAGCGGAGAGGGCTGGTTGGAAGTTAAATTCAAGGAACTTCTCTGGGGAGCGTTGAATCCAGATACCTAGATACTTAAAATTATCCACAATTTGAGAGCGGGACGAGGTCAATTGGGCATCAAATACGTCTAGTGTAAATAATACAGATTTGGACCAATTAATAGAAACTCCAGATTGGGAGCTAAATTTATCAAAGATGTCTAAAACCAAGTTCAGTGATGGGCCCGGGTCTGCTAAATATATAAGCATGTCATCAGCATATAAGGATATACGCTCTTCTTTTCTATTAACTCTTAACCCCTGAATTGTTTGTGACAATCTAATGGATTGGGCTAAGGGTTCTACCGCAATGGCGAAAAGAAGAGGGGAAAGAGGGCAACCCTGTCTCATGCCCCTGGTAATATCAAAGCTTCACAATATCATTGAGTTGACTCTGAGTTTAGCTCGGAGAGAGCTGTAAAGTATACTAAACCAATTCCTGAAATTTGGGCCGAAGCCAAACCTTTCCAGGACCGCTAGGACATATGGCCATTCTATCGAGTCAAAGGCTTTATTAGCATCTAATGACAGGATCACTCTTGTGCCAATATTAGAATGTGGGTATTGAATATTTGATAATAGTCTTCTGATGTTTAGTCGCGTACTCCTCCCCGGTATAAAGCCAGTTTGATCAGGGTGGATGATGGAATCTATATGCCTATTAAGTCTGTTGGCCAGGAGTTTAGTAAGTACTTTTATGTCCGTATTTATTAATGAGATTGGCCGATAAGAATCACAAGAGAAGGGAGTTTTGCCTGGTTTGAGAATAAGAGTAATTAGGGCCTCGTGCATGGTATCAGGAAGAGATCCGGTGTAAAGAATACTTTGAAATAATTTGGTAAGATATGGGACAACCAATTATTTATTTTTCTTGTACCATTCTGCGGGTATGCCATCTGGGCCGGGTGTTTTATTATTGTTAAAGGAGGAAATAGCCAAAGTGATCTCGTCCCCAGTAATTGGAGCTTCAAGGTCTAAGTTAGCCTCATCAGTTAATAATGGCAGGTCCAGATCCCCAAGAAGTTCCTCAAGTCCAAAATTACATGTCCTAACCTTAGTGGAATAAAGTTCAGCGTAGAAATCATGGAATACTCTAGCGATTTCTATAAAGGGTGGTATGGGCGGTCCCTGATGAATCTAGGATTCGCGGGATAGCCAATGAATTATTATTGTATTTGAGGAGGTATATTAACAATTTACTGCACTTATTTACAAATTCAAAGCTTCTTTGTAGATGTATTAGGTCTCCACGTTTGGTCCTATTCATCAAAGTTACCTCTAGTTTTCTACAAGCCAACTCCCATCTAGTGTAGTTATCTCGAGTAGGATGTTGTATTAAGTGTAGTTTCGCCACGTTTTATACATTGTTTGATGATTAATGAAGAAGTAGCATACGGTATATAATTGGATTGTAACAAGATAACGAATCCCAAACTCCCCCAGATCCCTTCCCAGCCCCTGTTTACAACTACAAAGGACCTTGTTCCCTAAACTAACACAGAAAAGTAGGGTGCGCATAACAAAGGACAGCCATTAGGCACGGCTCGAGAGGAACATTACATATCCATCAACGTGATTGGATAGGCTCATAACTTAAATGAGTTACACATTCAAATTCTACCTCAGGGAAGTTCTCCTCTGCAGTGTCAGAGAACAAGATATAAACTTTCAAGGAGACAATATCCGAATATAATTGTGATACTCGCCATCTGCTTAAAAATACCAGTGTCATAATGACTATATAGTCAGTCAATAGGTGGCGTTCTAAATACTATTAAGCAGCATGATGGGAGATTGATATTATTCATGGTAAATTGAGAATGAAAGCTGCAGAGGAGAAAGTCCCAACAATCTATGCATTACCACCCGAACAATGCAAAGTCAACGCTAATGTCATTATAGTCATGGCATATACTAATATAGGCACAAAAGGCAAGATGATCTTGTACATATCAAACACTGCAAATCGTGTGGATGACCTGTGAAATCAAAAGTTATTGAAACAAGTAGAATGCTGATGAGTTAGCAATGCCTATCTTGTAGCAAAGTAATGCACAGTATATGCCACAAAAAAAGTGTTTTGAGGAAACCCTGTCTAATTACATTTTTTTGTGGTTGTAACTTTGCTTCCCTTTGGGGAGGAAATGCTATGTAATTTTGTTTTTTTTGGAGGTGACACTATCTGTGTATGGTTTTAGGGGGACACATTGCTTATTGAGATATTTGGTGCACAATAATGTGTTCTGGGGTAACAGGCTGCCTAATTCTGGCTATATATGGCTGTATGTTTTATAACTAGGACCTTATTTTGTATTAAAAAGGGGGGGAGGGGGGTCATCCAGGCACACTGTTTTTGAGTTACACTGCTGCTAGGTTCATGTTCATTTTGCTCTGACCACGCCCACTTTTTGGCATAGCACGCTATGCACATTGCACGTTTTAACCTTCTTGGTGCCACAGATCTTTCAAGATCCTAGCAATGCCCCTGATGCCAGGACAGTTATAGTAAGAACATGTGTAGATCTAATGTCGCCTAAATGAAACAATAATTTATATTGTTGCTTTCTGGGTACTTGTCATTCGAAAAGAAACAGTGTACCCTCCTTTCCCATCAGGTTACTTGAAATTGAATAAATCGAACAACTTTATGTAGTACTAATCCTGCTATCCCGCTTTCAATGTTTCCTGGTTGTAAGCGTTAATAACGAGTGGTGTTCATCCCTGTCTGTCGGCTGTATGACTGATGTCTTCATTTGTATTCTCCGCCTGATACCTGATCAAAGGTCATAAACCCACTTTGGGAGGCATGACTAGTAGCAGGAAAGGAGCAAGGAGAAAAATGTACAGGGTCATTATACAACACATATAAAGATCGTGAAAGGACATCAGTGAGATCGTGTAATCTGCAGACCCAGACGAAAACCAAAACAAGAAATGAAGATTCCAGCAAATTCCTCATTAGGATTAGTACCATACTGTAGATACAAGTCTCATCATGCAGTACACCCTCTGAAATGAAACCGTTATGAATGTATATTCACTACAAGGAATATTCACTGCAATCCTTTTATTGTTGAATGACTTCTATCTGGAGTCCTGTGGTGTTGATGGTTGACCTATAAGAAAACAGCTAGTGTCTTCCATGATGTATTTCCCTTTATTAAGTCTGCAAGGCTCCTTCTTGTATATTTCCACTAGCCCCGAATTTGCAGCGTTTCCCTGCATGTGAGCCGGACGGGATAATGCTGCCTATTCAAACAACAGCTTGGCGTCTGAATCGCATGTCAGTCTGATTCCATGCTGCAGTTTGCCGCAGCACACGCCCAAATCCCAATAGCCATGCATTGCAAGGTTCGGAAATGGATGTGGCATCCAGTGGAAACTGGCCCTTAACTGGACATTGGCTGACCCGTCCTCCACAGAACAATGCTGTAGCAAAGCTGAGTGGCACACACTCGGTTCTATAAGACAGTATAGGAGAGTCAGACCTCGTACAGAGGCGTAACTGTAGGGGAGCAGCTCCTGTGACCGCAGGGGGCCAGAGCTGTAAGGGGCCTCCTATTACTAGCCTTACCTTCCTTTGATACAGTGGACCATCCTCCAGAACAGGTGTTTTTGTGGCTACACTTGTTATGGGTGTGAAGATAGTAATGGCCACACTTGTTTTATGACCCTTGTAAGATGGGCCCCGAGGCCATGAAAGTCACCAAGGGGAGGCAGTGGAAGGGTTGTAAACATTGGGAGGAAGGGGTTCTATCAAAGTTTAGGAGCACATGCAGGCTGGACTTAGCTCCACCCCTTGTGCTGCCAGGATGATTACAACTAGCCTGCGCAGGACAGCCAGGGCTGGAGAGAGAGGCTGTGGCTGTGTGTGTGTGACTGGGTCTTTAACAGTTTCTGTGTCTATATGAGTGTACGTGTGTGCATGTGCGTGTGTGTGTATATGTATGTATGTAAATATATATATATATATATATATATATATATATATACATATATATATATATATATACACACTTGGTGTCTCTGTCTCCCTTCCTCTCTGGGTGCCTGCTGTGTACATTGATCTCTATACCCCTTCTGCATAAACTAGTAAAAAATAAAGCAGACAGCTCAGAATGCATCACTTTACATTGCGGTCTGTATTAACACTCCACTTAACAACAGCTCAGGCCAGGTGATAACTCCTCACACACTTAACACTTGAATTCCTCTCTGTGAATTGACATCCTGTCTTTAACTTTCAAATCCTGCCATAATTTTAGGGATTGAAACCTTAACTTTAGAAATCTCTCCTTAACTTAAGGAGAGAATCCTTATTTTAAGGGTTGCCTGAGGTAAATTACTTAGTGAATACTACATGCTTTATCACCATGGGGATAACAGTAAAAACAGCACAGAATCGGTATTAAAGTCATTAGAAATCTATTAAAATAAATCAGCCAGATACATACCTAAGGAGAGGAAGGGCTCTGGGTCCTACAGAGCCTTCCCGCTCCTCTCTCAGTCCCCACGTTCCATCGCTGGCTCCCCGGTAGCAGTATTCAACCAATTTCGTCAAATACTGCTCTCTTCACTGCCAAAGGGAGGCTTTGGAAGTCTTTGGGAGCCCGAGAGCTCCCGAAGATGGGCCACTCCATACTGCACTCACGTGAGTGCCCTCTTTTAAGCTCTCGCACGTGAGCAGTATGGAGCTGCCTGTCTTCGGGAGGACTCGGCTCCAAAAGACTTCCGCTGCTCCTCGCGGAGGGTATTTCAAACAGAGGAGCTGCTGCTGCAACGAGGGGATCGGGAGAGGAGCAGGAAGGCTCTACTGGACCCAGAATTGTTTTATTGATTCCTATTGACTTTAAAGAGGAACTCCAGTGAACATTTTTACTGTTGGCAGGTGATGTAGCTGCTGCATGGTTTTTGGCAGTTGGAAACAGCTGTAAACAGCTATTTTCCACAATGCAGCAAGTTTCACAGACAGGAAACTGCCAAGAGTACGTACTTTTCTTGTTTCTTGAGGGATGGGTTTCGCCACAATTTTAGTCATACAGCGCCCCCTGATGGTCTGTTTGTGAAAAGGAATAGATTTCTCATATAAAAGGGGGTATCAGCTAGTTCAATTCTTGGTCGGAGTTTCTCTTTAAAGACAGAAGATGAGCTTAGTGAATTGTGGACATTATCTACTAATTTTAATGTCTATGCAATGTGGTATTTAATTGTTGTTATTAATGCTACAAATACTGTTTCTGTTTTCACCGTGAGTTGCAAAAAAAAATAAAAAAAATTCCGCTACGCATCATCGTTGCCTGGCGTCACTCATGCTGCTCATTTCCAGTAATGTATTTATCTCCTTTTTGATGTGTTTGTTATTTACAGCGTTCGTATCCGTAAAACTTTAGCCAAGCATGAACTGAGTGTGTACAGCGCAGGGCAGATCAGAATGACAAGCAGGAGAGCAGCCTTTTAATCAATTCTGGAAACACACATGTTGAATTCTAAGTGAGAAGGAGAGAGGGTTCCATATGGCGCTCAGTATTGTAATGCCACAGTCACAGCAACTTGTGTCTGCTTACCACATGCCCAGATATCCACCGGTTTTCCATATGCTTCTTTTCGGAGCACCTCTGGGGACAGGTACCCTGGGGTTCCAGCGAAACCTGGCACAGAGAGAACATAATGAGAGCCCTTCCGTACCTCCAGCTGCCAGCAGTTTATACAGAGAGCCGCGTGCCAGGGGATTGTTTCATGTACTCGCTTAGGAGAAATGGTGCGTGAAAGATGTTTTCTGTGCTCAGAATCGTATGCACTGCACTTGTTTTACCCGGTGAACTTTGAGGATGTTTGGAGGGAGATGCAATCTACGAATATCTGACAACTCATTCTAATTGGAGCAGTTACATTTTTGGGGAAATACACAGGCTTATTTAATAAGGCAACGCAAAGGCTGAAACTGATGGGAAAAGTCCACTCACCCATGGCAACCCATCAGATTTCAGCAGCCAGTTGCTATGGGTTGCTGCACATTGATCTTATTAGATAAGCCTGACAGACTTTTAATTTCCTTTTGGCCAAAGACAAGATGTAGTTACCCTTAGAGGACAACTGAAGTGAGCAGAATATGGAGGCTGCCATATTTATTTCCTTTTAAACAACACCAGGGCCATATGCAATTCTTTTTTTGCCCTGAGCGTTCTCCTAGGTGATATTTATAAACTTGTAAATAAAATGCCTTTTTAACCCCCAGCGAGCAAGAAAATGTTTAGAATAGTTTTGATAGTACTCGTTTACCTAATTTTTGGTACCTTTTCTATTGCTGAGTGCTGAAAAGTTAATATCATAAAAAATGAAAAATGATCTCCTAGGAGGAAACTCAGGTGAAAAAGTTGCATATGGGCCCAGTTGCCCGGCAGCCCTGCTGATCTATTTGGCTGCAGTTGTGTCTGGATAACACCAGAAACAAGCATGCAGCTAATCTTGTCATCCCTGACAATAATGTCAGAAACGCGTGATGTGCTGCATGCTTGTTCACAGTCAATGGCTAAAAGCATTTAGAGGCAGAGGTCTAGCAAGAGAGTCAGGCAACTGGTGTTGTTTAAAAGGAAAGAAAGATATGGCAGCCTCCATATCACTCTCGCTACAGTTGTCTTTCAAAGCCAAGCTGTTAAAACCAGTATATAACGGCAGAAACATTTACATTGTGGCCAACACCACAGCTCTGCTATTCCCAGTCACCAATTCTTTGCTTATGCTACTGGTTACCTATAAAATAGAGAATTCTCTTAAAGGACAACTGTAACGAGAGGTATATGGTGGCTGCCATTTTTATTTCCTTTTAAACAACACCAATTGCCTGGCAGCCCTGCTGGTCTATTTGGCTGCAGTAGTGTCTGAATCACATCAGAAACAAGTATGCAGCTAAACTTATCATACCTGACAATAAAGTCAGAAACACCTGATCTGCTGCATGGTTGTTCGGGGTCTAATGGCTAAAAGTATTAAAGGCAGAGGATCAGCAGAATAGCCAGGCAACTGGTATTGTTTAAAAGAAAATAAATATGGCATACAGTTGTGCTCATAAGATTACATGCCCTGGCAGAATGTATGATCTCTCCTAGGGCCTGTAGAGAGTATAGGGGCCTGGTGGATGCTAGCCCCCCACCAAATCTTACTAAATAAGCCAGGTGACCATCAGCGGTGGGCAAAAACTGATATCTTGCCTAGGGCCCCATTTCATCTCCGGTTGCATTTCCACTTGTGCGGTGCGAATCGCCGCGGTAAAAATTCGCATGCAGATGCGAATTGCGGGTCTATGTGAATTTTCATGCGAATTAGCATGGATGATGATGTATGCGAATTTAGCCATGGCAGTGCTGGTGTGCTTTTCCATTGTTTCTATGCGAATTCGCATGAAAATTCGCATACCCAAACCTCATGCCAATTTCCTATTAAATACATTGTATGCGAATCGCATAGCGGTATGCGATATGCGAATTCTGATGGCTCTGCCATGCGAATTTTTTTCTGCACAGAAAAACGCAAAGGAATCCTGACAAGTGGAAACAGTCCCATTCACTTGTATTGCTATGCGAATTTGCATGCGAAAAACGCATGCGAATTCGCGATAGTGGAAATGGGCCCTCAATCCTTTTCTAGCTCAGTGGCCAGCAGACGGGAGGCTGTGCTGCCCGACAAGCACACAGTTCAGCCATCCATGTTAGGCAGGGGTCGCACTTAAGTCTGCGAAAAAACAGCAGCGTGTTTCTGCGGACGACTCTGCATTCTTGGTCAACAGACAGCTGACTGTATGCATTGGGAAGCTTTATGTGCATATTCACATTGCAAAAAATGCACGTGATTTTAAGCAAGTGTGACCCCTGCCTAAAAGAGGCCTCATACAAGTATGCTGTCCAGCTGTGATTAATGAAGCCCCATTCACAAGCACTGGGTATGATATGCTAGGGATATAGAATAGGAGAGAATGGAGGGACACAAGTGATCCAGAAAACAAGGAGAGGGTTAATAGGAGGGGTCGGTTCTTAAAGGACAACTGTAGCGAGAGGCAGAGGCGTAACTAGAAATCACTGGGCCCCCTGCGAAACTTTGGATGCAGCCTGGGGTTGAGGCTGGAGGTAGACCAGCTCTGTACACAAGACCCTGCTGAACACTGAATAGGGGCTGTCTACAAATCTTTGTCTGCAAAACTTTGTAGTATTCCTTATCAGTGGCTGAGCAGATGCAGTTATTAGAGAAATTGTGCATAGAGTAGAAAGTTTTTTCTCTCCTTGCTCTTAGTTGTCAGTCTCTCTGGACGGGGCCCCCTGTGGCTTCTGGGCCCCCCTGCGGCTGCATCCCTTGCAGGGTCTATTGTTACGCCCCTGGCGAGAGGTATGTGGAGGCTGCCATATTTATTTCTTTTTAAATAATACCAATTGCAGCCCTGCTGATCTATTTGGTTGCAGCAGTGTCTGAATCCCACCAGAAACAAGCATGCAGCTAATCTAGTCAGATCTGACAATAATGCCAGAAACATCTGCTGCATGCTTGTTCAGGGTCTATGGCTAAAAGTATTTAACCTGGTACACACCATGCAATTTCCTGTCAGATAGACGGGTCAAATAGATAATTTCCGATAGGTCTGATCGTTTTTCTGATCGATTTGCATAGAAGTAATATGAAAATCGATCAGAAATCCAATCGGATCTGTTAGAAATGATCTATCGACCCATCTGTCTGATGGGAAATTGCATGGTGTGTACCAGGCATTAGAGGCAGAGGTCTAGCAAGAGAGCCAGGCAACTAGTATTTCTTAAAAATAAATAAATATGGCAGCCTTCATATACCTCTCGCTACAGTTGTTCTGTAGGCAGGGAACACACTTAGCAGAATCACATCCGTTTTTCACTTTGGTCTATGGGGAAAACACGTTGATGCTAAGCGTGTTCCCTGCCTTGCAGTAAACCTGGGATGAACAAATAGAAAAAAAATATTCATACCTGGGGCTTCCTCCAGCCTCCTTCAGGTTAATCGGTCCCTCGCATCCTCCTCCGCCCCCTCCGGTAGATGCCCCGTTGTCTTCACCAGTCAGGGCGTACTGCGCATGCGTGGCCCTCCGTGCACGCTCCATTGAGCTCCTGTAGCCAGGAGCATTCAGTGCCTGCCCAGTACTTCTGTGCAAGCACAGAACACTCTCAACCGCTAGAGCACTACAGGGGAGCGTGCAGCCAGGCAGCGTCTGCACTGACTGGCACCTACTGGTGAAGATAACAAGGCAACTACCGGAGGATCTAGGCGGCGCAGGAGGACAACGAGGGACCGATTAGCCTGAAGGAGGCTGGAGGAAGCCCCAGGTATGTATCATTTTTTTAATATTTGTTCAACTCAGGTACACTTTAAGTGACAAAACTTAGCAGAGACTCAGAACAGAGTGGGATTGATGAAAATATGTACCCCTGACATTGGCACAACCATAGTCATGTATACATTACAAAATGGCCTCTATGCAATTCACCTTTTCACCTGAGTTTTCTCCTAGGTGAGATTTTCACACCTTGTCATCAAATGACTTTTTATACCACCAGCAAGCAAGAAAATACTCAAAATCATTTTCATAGTACCTTTTCACCAACTTTTAGGTACTTTTCCAATTGTAAAATGCTTGAAACGTATTTTAAAAAGAATATGTTAATTATCTCCTAGGAGAAAACTCAGGTGAAAAAGGGAATTACATTTGGGCCAGTCTGTGTTGCTGTCATATTCTGGTAAGACTGGGGGAAAGGTGGTCTTGGAAATATTTTTGAAGTACTGGTAATAATTAAAAAAAGAAAACATGCAAGGTTTGCTGGATCATTTCTGGTCTTCGGTATTCTATACTCTTTGGGGTATTTTCACTACTCCCCAGTACTTAACGTATGCAAGAAGCGGGCTCAATTCAGATTACATAACCTCTCTGTGTAAAGGTGGCCATACATGGTACAATTTTTCATTTTTTTTTTCAATTAGATAATTTAGTTCGAATATAAAGATTTTCCCAGCATGTCTGATCAGATTTTTTTTTCGAAAAAACGGGATAATCGTTCAATTTCTTGATCGAAAAAAAAAACATATTTTCAACTTTTATTCAATTCGATCATTTAGATCGAGTAAAGGTGGCCACACACGATACAATAAAATGATCCGATTTTATAGCAATTCGATAAATAAGATCGGATTGCCAGAAAAATCGAAAGCTTTTTTTTAATTCGAGCAAGAAATCCGATCGGATTTCCCGTTTTTATCCAATAAAAGTTGATCAGGAGTGCTGGATTTTTCTGATCAATTTTTATGAAAATTGAATGGTGTGTGGTAGATTGCCAATTTATTAATATGTACACCAAAGCATTTTTCTTTCAGTCAGAGAAATTGATTGCAATTCTTGAATTGAACAGATATTTAAAAAATTGTATGGTGTGTGGCCACCTTTAAAGGGAAAATTGAACATTTTTATTGTATCGTGTATGGGCACCATAAAGGTGACCACACACCATACAATTTTTTAAATATCTGTTCAATTCAAGAATTGCAATACATTTTTCTGACTGATTGTAACATTTCAAAAATATGACCAATGTACCACACACATATGTTCAATTTTTCCCCAATTATGATAAAAATGATTGGAAACTCTGAGAAACTGGCTAGGGTGTGTTTATTGATAAATTGACAATCTAACGCACACGCCATACAAGCTTTAAAAAAAATCGAAGAAAAATTTCCATCATTCCGGATCGATACAAATCAGAAAAACAGGAAATCCTATCTGATTTTTCAGTCGATTGAAAAAACGGGAGATCCGATCACATTTATCAAATTGCCGTAAAATCGGATCATTTTACTGTATCATGTGTGGCCACCTTAAGGCTACATTCACAGCAGAGCACTGTATAGCGGCTTTCCGCATTGCAATGCGCCACAGTATAACGGGATGTGGCACCGTAAGGCATTGCATGCATACAGTGCATCACCACAAAAACTTGCACGTTAACAGTTACAGTATAATTTTCATGGATGTAGACTTCACTGTATACATCAAAATGTGCAGATAACGTGCAGCGCTGCTTTCCCATTGCATTGCGTTCCTGCAGTTCCAGGGAGCAAAACTCCCACTGGGAACCTAACCTAACTCTCGCTATATGTGCAACACGTTAAGTTTACTGGGGTTTGGTGAATACACCCCTTTGTAATGCCAGTGCAACTCCATTCTGCCGGTATTGTCAAGTAAATAAGAAATAAAACACACTTCTTGCTTTCTAGAAACATTGACAATTTCTCCCCAGATGCCCACACTTACCGAACCATGCTTGCTGCTCCCCTTGTACTTCTATGGCCAGACCAAAATCTGCTAGCTTGACAGCAGCTCCTTTGCATTTGCTGGCAAGGAGAAGGTTCTCTGGCTGTCGTTAACAGAGATGTGGTTAGACACAATGACAGATCATCACCATTCTGGATCGTCTTCAACTACATTCACCCAGGTGGATTAAGTTGCCCATTGTAAAGATGACCAGACTTACAATTGAATGAACGTGCTTGAGAAGTTATGAAGAACAGCATTAGGCTGATTTGGCTTCGCTGTAGATTTTCATAAAGGAAGGTCTGGTCACCTTACTTTAATCAAACGGCATGGTCTCCATCTCTTCTACCCGAACAGCGTGAGATTCACTGTAATCTTGTTTCAACAGTCTTTTATTATCATAATGAAAGTATCACAGCAGTGGTTGAGGCATATTGAATCTGGTGAATAGATTTATATTGGTCATGCTGTTATTTTGAAAGTTGTGGTTTTAACTGTATGTAACCCCCAGAAGTTCACTATTTTTAGGCCTAGAAAAATCCTAGATGAGAATTGCCGGAGGGGCAATTCTCATCTAGGATTTTTCTAGGCCTAAAAATAGTGAACTTCTGGGGGTTACAGGATATCCTGTATTGTCACACCACAGCCCCAGCAGGCCCATAAGTACTATTCCAGACTAGGGGGTTTATTCATCTAGAGCAGGGGTCTCCAAACATTTTCGGTCAAGGGCCGGGACAACATACTTCAGACTGCTGGGAGGCCGGAGTATAGATACAATAATGTAGAAAAATCTAACATTGAGCTTAGGTATTGTAGAAAGCACCATCTCTAAGTAATACATTTTGCGTGTGGGGGGCCGGTAAAAAAGCCACAGAGGGCCGCATTCCGCCCGCGGGCCTTAGTTTGAGGACCACTGATCTAGAGTTTAGTTTAACCATTTCAGGACCATAGGCTTGTGACCAGGCCATTTTTTTTTTTTTACAAATTAGGGCTCTGCAGCTTTAAGTGCTCGCTGCAGAGCCATACTACTTAGCACACAAGTGATTCCCGGCCCCTTTTCTGCTCACCAACAGAGCTTTCTGTTGGTGGTCTCTGTTCCCTGCTGGCATGTTTGTTTATTTATTTATTTGTTTGTGTGTTTTCATTACATTTTATTATTTTTTCTTTATTTTTTTAACCCCTCCCTCACCCAACAGCCAATGACAGCAAACGGCTCTCATAGGCAACAGCCGATTGTCCCCAGTACAGCGCTGCCGTAGATCGCAGCGCTGTACAATGTAAGTAGACGGCGGTTTCACTATCTAACAGTCTCCTAGCGCTGCTGGTAGACTGATGACAGAGCGGCGCTCTGTCACTCAAGTGGAAATGCACACGCATCAGCGTTAGGCGGTCGGGAGGGGGTTAAGGAGGAACTTTAACCCAAGATTGAACTTCATCCCAATCAGTTGCTGATACTCCCTTTCCCACGTGAAATCTTTATCTTTTCTTGAATAGATTATCAGGGACATTTGTATGGCTGATATTGTGGTGAAACCCCTCCCACAGTGTGATGTCAGGGCTGTGGCCCTGACAGTTTACTGTCTGTGAACCCGTTGCATCATGGGTAATGCAAGCAAGCAGTCTCTCCCTTTGTGCTTATTGTTATTTTCACTATAGTTCCTCTTTAAGGCATGTTTGAACTCAATTTTTTTAGGTGCACATTTATTTCACCATTCCACACTATGGGCTTGATTCACAAAGCTGTGCTAATTCATAGCACGGCCGCGCTATGCTTCGCGCACGGTTTAGTGTGCATAAAACTTTACACACGCTATAACAAACGTTTGCGCATGTTCATGCGGCACAATGTGCTCAAAAGTACACGTTGTGCAGCGTGAACGTCCGCAAACGCTTGTTACAGGGTGCGTAATGTTTTATGCAAAGCATAGCGCGGCTGTGCTGTGAATTAGCACGGCTTTGTGAATCAAGCCCTATCCGTCTAAATTTTGTGCATAAATTAAAACCTATGCATAAAATCAGGCATACATAGAAAAACATTTAGGGCTAATTTCCACTATCGCGAATTCGCATGCAAATTCGCATAGCAATACAAGTGAATGGGACTGTTTCCACTTGTCAGGATTCCTTTGCGTTTTTCTGTGCAGAAAAAATTCGCATGGCAGAGCCATCAGAATTCGCATATCGCATACCTCTATGCGAATCGCATACAATGTATTTAATAGGAAATTCACATGAGGTTTGGGTATGCGAATTTTCATGCGAATAGAAAAGCACACCAGCACTGCCATAGTTAAATTCGCATACCTCGTCATCCATGGGAATTCGCACCGCACAAGTGGAAATGCAGCCTTAAGCAGGATCCAGCAAAATTTTCTCAAACAAACTTAAAGCCTCATACACACGGTACAATTTTCCATCAGATTGACTGGTGATCTGATAAGAACTTGCATCGTGTGTAGACATCCAAATTGCTCCTGATCGATAATGCGATTGACTTTGCATTGATAACTCCCCAAAATCATTGCATTATCCGATCGGACCGGTCAGAAATTATTTGTTCGATCCGTCGATCTGACGGAAAATTGTTCCGTGTGTACCCAGCTATAGACTGCAGGAATTAAGTTTTAACTGATACTGCACTGCCACACCATGATTTTATCACTGCTCAGATATTTTGGGCCTGATTCACAAAGTGGTGCTAACTCTTACCACGGACGTTTTTGCGTAAATTTTCGCATTGCGCACGATCGCGAATTTTCACGTTTTTGCGTAAAATCAATATCGTTTTCGTGCAAAAATTCGAGTTTGCGCGCAAAAACGTTATCGTTTTACGCGAAAATTCACGTTCGCGCGCAATGCGAAGATTCGTGCGAAAACGGCCGTGCTAAGAGTTAGCACCACTTTGTGAATCAGGCCCTTTGTGTTCTAGAAGATGTGCGGCTATTTGATCAAGATAAAGTGACAGTTCCAGATATCTTCAATAAAGACACCATAGATGGAACAATAGACCTAAAGATAGAGGATTGAAGAACTCTAATTTTGTATAATTAAACCAATCATTTCTCGTTGAAAACTGCTGAAGACTGCTGTGTTACACCCTGTAGCTATGTCTACCAATGCACTGTAAAGAAAACTGCAGGTCACAAGATCTGATGATTCACAAAAACAGCACAAACAGCTCAGTTTCCACTGTCCAGATCTATGATAGGCTTGTTTTGCATCCCTGCAGTTTCTCTTTGGCCTCGCTATACCTTTTCTTATTAGCCATCAAGGTTTTGGTGTTGTACTCTAGTTTAGTGGTCAGTGTTCTCTCCAGGCTCTTTTAGGCAGGTGCTCCATCTGGATAATTTTGGTGAGCACCCAGCTTTCATTGGCTCACCTCCTCATCCTCCTCCTATGCTGAAAGCAGAGTTGCGCAGAGAAGCGCTGGTCCTGCATTCTGCCGTTGCACCCCACCCGGCTACTTTTTCATGCCACCCGGCTGGAAAAAAGTTCTGGGGAGAACGCTAGTGGTTAATACGGTCTTCTATCCAAAGTCTCAGAGGACTGCCTCTGATTGGTGCCTCTATAATACTTCAGCGACAAGCTGGTGAGGCAGATGATGCTGGACAGGTAGTTTTAGAGAGATGGAGAGCATACTGTTGCTGAGCAAGGGGGGTTCTGAAGGGATGTAGAACTCTGGGAAAATGGAGGTGTGAATACAGATTATTCACTGAACCATGGAGTACACATAAGTGTCTATGTACATATCTTGGGCAGTAAATCACAAAACAATAACATCATATAAAGATCATCCCCCTCAACATGCCATGCATCCCCATATTAGGCAGCTTTCCCAGCCCAGATTGTCACATGCTAGGATAACAACAACTGTTCCACCATCCACAAAGAAAGCCAGAGACACTCGCCACCAGCATGCAGGGGACCAACTCAGGGTAGGCTTGCACAGGGTGGAGAGATGGGGGATGTCCAGCCTGACATGCACATGATAAAAAGGGTGATTGTGGCTGGGATACAAAACTCACCTTGAGGTCCCTGTGGACAACCCCCATTTGGTGGCAGTGGAGGACTGCTTCAAGAATCTGCTGGATGCAATGACTGCGTGCAAACAGCATGGGGGGCGTTAGTAAGATCTATGTGCTCCCTGTGAGCTAATGGAGGAGGGGAGGGGTGGAGAAAAGGGAAGGGATGTCTGCCAACCAAAATCAACCATTGCATAAGAAAGGACCTAAAATCCTGCTGTTCAGGCAAAGGTGTGCATAATCTCTACAGTTCAATCCCATTCACCATTTCACAGCTTCTTTTGCACTCCAAGCAATATTTTATTTATGTCAGGCACACTGTTTTGTTTTTATTGTGTTCTTTTTAGCACACTATCTATAGTAACAGTTACTGCCTATGAACTCTGTAAGTGGAAATTGTAAAATAAAATAAAAAATAAGTTGGTGAAATCTTAAAGCAATAACAAAAATAATTGAAGAAAGTTCTGAGTAAGAATACTACTACGTATTCAAATCAGTTTATGAAAGCACCTGTTAAACCTTGGTTATGGCTATTCTATAGGCAAAATGTCAGGCTAGAATATAAGGGTAGAGTGTTGGCTACTGGATAACCAGAAGCATGTGTCAGGTATTGATGCTATGGGAGTAATTCTGCTAAAGAGGACAAAAGGTGAATATTACTTAGTAAGGGAAGTCAGGGCTAAGCATGAGGAAGCAAATCATACTACTCAGGGAGGCTAAGTGTTAGGAAAGTTATGATTCGCCATAAGTATGGGGGGGGGGGATAACACATGTACCATTTGTGTTGCCCTACAGGGAATAGACACTGTAAAGACATGTCATTCTGTTATAGCACACTACGTTGGGGACGATGCTGTGGCTCAGGAAGGAATAGCTTCTGGTGGCCGGGATAAGGAGAGTGACAATGTGCTTGGGGGTTACAGGCCATTAAAGATGTGGCGTGCTTGATTTTTACACCCATTAGGAGTGCACCTGTACACATGCCGGATTTGTGTCTGAGTGGTTTGGGCGTTTAGAAAGGGATTATTTTAGGCTGGTAGGTTAGGACTAGGCATATGCAGCAGGATTGTGCATTGCAGGAAACCAAGGTGGTAAGTAGAATAACCCACCCAAAACAGCATAGATTACACATTTGAGTATCAGGAAAAGTATTTTTCTAGCTTTCCCAATATTAGCTTTCCCTGCCCTAAATTGACCTCATAATGCTTTCATACATTGCTGCCATTTGTTGGCCAGCTCGATAGACAGGGGTGTGTACAGGATGGAGTCTGGAGAAGAAATATGTTGTAAGGTATCCAAACCTTGCTTGTCCAGTGGATCGGATTACCCAAACACTGGGTATCATTCTTATTCAGAACTTTCTGCTGTAAAAATAAGCCTTTCTACGATATAAAGGACTATATCTGAAAATGTATCGGGTCTGACAGGTAATAGTCATTCTGACTTGTTTCTAAAGACTCATCACTCTCTGTTTAGAGATTACCTTTGTATTGTCTAAAATCTACATTATTAATAAAACTATTTAAAAAGTATTTTATTATTAGTATGGATCAAACTGTGCTGCCATATTTTTGGGAAGTGGGTGGAAACCAGAGCTCTTGGAGTTAAAGCGGACCTGAACTTAGAACTTCCTCTAAAAAGATAAGCAATAGCATAATGATCTTTAAAGAAAAAAACATTTCTTTGTTGCAGCTGATACAAATCCTGCAGTGTGTCTACTTCCTGCTTTCATGGAAGCAGACATAGGGTTAACAGCCCGTGTTTACAAACTAGCTGATCTGCCGAGGCAGGCAACCGAGAGATCAAATTACAGTTGTGATTAGTCACAGATGAGGGGGAATTAGACAGGTAAAACTCTCTAAATACATACAGGGTGCATTCCTCTATGTTTTCCTTCTGTCCTGTGTAAGAGTTCAGGTACACCTTAACCCCCACAAACCCACAGAGAACATACAGACTTCATGGCGATAACTTCCTGTCTCTGATCAATGAATCACTAAGCAGAAAGGATGACAGCACCGAGTCTACAACTTTAAAAACAAGTCAGCAAGGGTAACATCTGTGTTTCCATCCTATTATATTTCGGTGTTGCTAGGAATTTAGATACTCTTGATGAGACACAGGGACTGGTTTATGAAACTTGGATAAGCACTCAAAAGGGGTGGGGCTATCCCCTGTGGCAACCAATCAGGTTTCAGATTTCAAATAAAGCAGTCCGATTGGCAGCTAGGGACAGGGCTTTACATAAGGCTTTATGCATTTGATGTATCAGAAGCTCTGAGCTGCAGGCTCCCGCCTCATGCTCAATGCATGCGGCACAAATCATGTCATAAAATCAGTCAGTTTGGGCACACAGCCCGTTGGCTAAATCCGGCTCCGCCATAGATCACAACATAAATTTGCAGCTATGGTGCGTAGGGTGATTAAACTGGGCAACGGAGTTTGGTTGAACTCTGCATATCAGCACAATTATTATTAAGAATAAATTTACTCTAGACCTTGCTGAAAGTTCACATAGACTTTTATGTTACCGTTCAAAGTACAGCTGTTCTGTGCGCTATAACACATTCCAGAGCAATTTATAACATGACGCACGAGTTTTTCCGGCTGGCTCTATTGTGTTGTTGGCCACCGACGTCTGAGCTCTAACGCAACACAACACACATGGGGCTTGATTCACTAACTGGCGCTAAGTGTTAGCGCCGGACTGAAAAGTCACTTAGTGCCCGAAAAGTAGTTTTGCGCGCACTAATAGTCGCGCAAAGCTACATGGCGCTGAAAACGTCGCACCGCGCACGAACCGCGTTGCACCAATAATGTAGCGCGGTGAGCCGATAATGTTGCATGCGGTGTGACGAAAATGGGGCATCTAGTGCCCCTTTAACGTTGCAACAGTGCGCCCTAAAGGTCGCATCGTCGGCCGCAATGGTGCGCCGTTAAACGGCCACCATATGCCCCGTTTTCGGCGCACCGCATGCAACGTTATCGTCGCACCGCGCACTTTGCGTGCAGCGCGGTGCGCCGATAATGGTGTGCTGTGCGCAATGTGTGGCTGCAAACAACCTAACACCCTGGTTTGGACCCACAAAGTGTTAAGGCTCACTAACCGACTTAGCGCCGGTTAGTGAATCAGGCTCATGGTGTGCGTTGGGAAAGCATGCACGAAATCGTGTTAGTGCATGCGTTGTGTAGTGTGAATGAGTCCTTAAAGTGAACCTGAGCCAAAGCTTGGGTCAAAAAGCAAAGCTCTGGAACCTATAGAGACTTCCCAGGCCCTTCTCACTTCTGTTGCCGCTTGCTGGGACCCACCTTAACATCGGGTCGCGCTCCTCTTCTGGCACAAGGCCGGCCGTGCTGCACCCGCACAAGCACATCTGCGCCTGCGCATTAGCCTGGAGCTCCGGCTTACTACGCAGGTGCGGTTGTACTTATGCAGGTGCAGAACTGCTGCGCTTGTGCTTGAAGAGGAGCAGATTTCAGAAGCCCTTGTCAGAGATCATTGAGGTGTTCGTGAGTGGTAACCGGGGACCAGAGGACGCCGTGCGAAGCCTCTGCTGGATCCAGAGGTTTCCCTCTTCTTAGGTAAGTATTTCTTTTTTGACCCCAGCTTTGGCTCTGGTACACTTTAAGGGGTCGATTCACTATAACAAATAGCGTGCCTTATCCGAGTTAACATGCCTTATCCGAGTTAGCATACCTTATCAGAGTTAGCACACCTTATCAGAGTTAGCATAGGTTATCCGAGTTAACATGCCTTATCAGAGTAGCATAGCGAGCGCTACAAACTTATGCCTGCTAATTGGCAATGACGAGAGCTCCACTCATCCTGCCCTAAACCCCTGCGGGTCCAATCACTTTAATGGATATTATCCCCGCACTTTGATTGGCCCAATAGGCTGCCTGTCAAGTTTCCTGTCAAGTGACAGGCAGCCTATTGGGCCAATCAAAGTGCGGGGATAAGCTTCCACTTATTGTAAAAAAGCCTTTACTTATGTGTGTACCGCCAAGTCACACCCCTTTCTGCACCCCTATGTTATGCTATGACTCGGTTGAGGGCTGCAGAGCATACCACCTTTAAAAACAGTCCAGAACTGCTGGCTATATTATCCTGTGTTTTTAGTAAATCCACCACTAGCGGGTTTGCCTGAGGTCTGATATTATGTTGCTAATTTGTGCATTTCTTGACATTTAATCTGGTCCTGTTCTCAGTATGCCCCCTGCCCTATGTTATTTATGTGTGGCCCTATTAGCACTTTACATGATGCTTGTTGATATGGTTACTGACATTTTTATGTCGCACCTTGATTAGCACCTTGTCTATTCTTATAGGGACTGGCTGGAGTTTCATGGTATTTTTGTACATTGATAACAGGTATTAGGGGAATGGTACCCTGGCACGGGGATCCTTAACCCCTCCCTTCCTTTTTAATGTTTTTAAATTCTGTGTTATATACATTGTAGGTTACGTATATAAGTGATTCTTATTGACAATTTTTGAAGTTATAGTTATTGGCTTTTATGCCATGTAGGGCTTGATTCACTAACCGGCGCTAAGTGTTAGCGCCGGAGTAAAAAAGAGTTTTCCGGTGCTAAGCCGGTTAGTGTGCCTTGTCTGAAGTTAGTGTGCCTTATCTGAGTTAGTGTGCCTTATCTGAGTTAGTGTGCCTTATCTGAGTTAGTGTGCCTTATCTGAGTTAGTGTGCCTTAAGTAGCTTTTTGCACACTAAATAGCTTTGTGCACACTAAAAGATGCACAAAGCTACATCGCACACTGCAGATAAGGCACACTAACCTCAGATAAGGCACACTAACCTCAGATAAGGTAAGCGCCTTAGTTTGTGCCCACTAAGTGATAAGGCACACTAACCAGCATAGCGCCGGTTAGTGAATCAAGCCCGTAGTGAACTATTCAGGATTTCTTGATGCCTTTTATAACATAGCGAGCCTTCTTACAGGAGACGATGCCACAGAGACGGTTCTCCGGTGATCTGCATATTATAGAGTCCAGGCAGAATGCCCTGACCGGTGTATATTTGCAGCGCTGCACTGGAGAATGGGAAATCAGGTCAGTTTGCTGGCTGTGAACTGTGTAGTTTGGAATGATTAGAGTCACAGGATAAGGTAGACAGTCAGGGCTCATTCACAATAGGGGCATTTTCAGCCTTTTTTCAAGCGCAGGTGATTTTTAAAATCGCCCACAAAACGCTTGTGCAATGCATCTCTATAAGGAGGTTCATATCAGCGCGGTTGGTACGCTGTGCGTGCAGCAAAGCGGTGACTGTACCATTTTTGGGGCGATTTTGCCTCAATGGAAGGTATAGGAAAAATACAAAATGCTCACAAAATCGCTTTGTGCAGCGATTGCGTTCTCGTTTTTAAGAATAAATACATTGTATTTATTCTTGTCCGGGTCAAAGAGTTCACCTCCTGGCTTGCGTCAGGGAGTGAATTACAAAACCGCTCTGGAAAATCGCTTAGTAAAGCGCTTTTACCAGAAACGCAGATCGCAGTGGAGTGCCAGGAGGGGGGGGAAGTGCACAAAAACGCGTGTGAATGAGGCCTCAGAGCTGTTTTCCAGTAAGGAAAACAGCTCTATAATGGCCAATGGCTCTTCCTCTGACACAGGAGATCAGGGTTAAAGCTCGGCCCTTCCTGTTCAGTAAGCCAGCACCTATTCAGTAAGGAGTCCTTGGACAAGACTCCTTTACACTGCTACTGCCTATATAGCGCGCCCTAGTGGCTGCAGCTCTGGCGTTTTGAGTGCACCAGGAGTAAAGCGCAATATAATTGTTATCTGTCTTGTCTATTTCCAATATCGCAATAATTCAACAGTTGTATGGAGTCATTGCGGAGCGTTTGCATTTTCTGATGAGAGAAAAAAACTGGGTGGGAAAATATTTGCAAAAAAAAAATGTGTATCGGCGCAATTGATTTCTGCAAACAGGAATACGGTACTTTGTATAGGAGCTCAAGTGCACAAAAAATGTAGCAGGCACAACGATTGCGATTGGGAAATATTGCTGCACAAATGTAGTGCACTAATAGGAACTTCCTCACATGGTTCACTAATAGGAACTTCCTCACATGGTTCACTAATAGGAACTTCCTCACATGGTTCACTAATAGGAACTTCCTCACATGGTTCACTAATAGGAACTTCCTCACATGGTTCACTAATAGGAACTTCCTCACATGGTTCACTAATAGGAACTTCCTCACATGGTTCACTAATAGGAACTTCCTCACATGGTTCACTAATAGGAACTTCCTCACATGGTTCACTAATAGGAACTTCCTCACATGGTTCCAAGTGAATATTTACCATTTTGCAATCTGATAATAATTGGCATCACATTGCACAACACAATCGCAAAGCGTTTTCTTTGCGATTTTTACAATATGATTTTGTTGCAATTTTTCTGCGGTTGCGGTTTGTGATTTTTACTGGATTCTAGGAACACAGGGAGAAACGCATATAAAATGCAGCATGCAGGGATTTTGTGATCAGGCAAATTTAGAGTACTTGGCGAAGGTTTAGCAACTGCTTATCAGAATACATGGATTGGTTTCCAAGAATTTTGATAAGCGGTTGCCAGGCAGACACAAGGAAGGGAGGTGGTTAAATCTTTAACTCCCTGCCAAGAACAGATGGAGACTTTGTACCGGGAACTGTTCTGTAAAGATCTGTACAAACGCGAGATAAAAGTCGGCACATAAAAACCCAATGACGACGCTTCAACGACATTACCCAGCAAAAAGTAACGGCAAGTCTTTTAAATGATTATTTCCATACACGACGATTTTCCAACCTACTATATTGTAGGAATAATGTGTGCGCAAGCGAAAGTAACATATCACATGACATATGCACACATGCGCTAAAGTGTGAACGACCTCGTACACACCTAGCTGACTGCACGATATCTAACCAATAAGCGTCTGAATTAATCCTGGGACCAGTTGGATCAGGCAGAATACCTGATATTGGTCCCTCATTGTCATTTGGCTACATTTTTTACAACAATTGTTGTCCGATATGGCGATATCTGTCATTGACTTTTCAAACGTTGAGGGTGTGTATGTAGCTTAATTCCGGAGCTAATCATAACTGTTGATTATAATAGGAGTGGTTTGCTAGCAGCCAAGCGGTTTTCACTCCTAAACTGCTGGACAAAAACAAGTGTAGTACTGTATGTGTAGTATGTCAGTGCTGCTATGATATAGAGTAGACTATAGAATGATCAACAGTGGAATCCTGGACCACCCTGGAAACTGCGGCACTACTGGAGGCCTTATGCTGGGAATACACGGTTCGATTTTGAGGTGATTAGATGGTCCGATAGATATAGTTTCCGACATGTCTGATCTCCCTTTCGATCCTTTCGCCGCTCGATTTCTGATAGAATTGAATGGAAAAAGATAAGAAAAATGAGCAGAAGATAAGAGAATCGACTGCAGAATTGAGTGGCAAAAACGATTGAGAGGAGAATCGAGCGCCAGAATGAACCATGTATTCCCAGCATAAGGGTTATATGTAAATGTAAAAACCCAAAGGCTTTAGTATTTATATGCCTAACTTTCATATTATAAAGACTGCTAGTGTTAGGCCTCTTGCACACTGCAAGCAATTCAGATTCAGATTCCGCTTTTTCTGTTTTTACTTCCGATTCAGATTCAGATTTGCAGTTTGCTCCTTGCACACTGCAAATCTGAATCTGAATTGGAGGTAAAAACTGATTAAAAAGCGGAATCTGAATCGGAATCGCGTGCAGTGTGCAAGAGGCCTTATGCAGGTTTTACGTGGTAAGTGACTATACACCGAGGAATCCGTTGGGAGCAGTAGTAGTAGGGTGAAAGGTCAAGGGTTAGGGTTAAAAAAGGGGAGGTTAAGGTTAGGAGTTGAGTGGGGAGGTGAAGGTTAGGGTTAAGGTTAGGGGCTAAGGCTGGGTTAAGGTTAGGAGTTGAGGGGGCAGGTGAAGGGTTAAGGTTAGGGATTAAAGAAGGGAGGGTTAAGAGTTAAGGAGGTGTAGGGTTAAGGTTAGGAGATAAGGGGGAGGTGAAGGGTTAGGGTTAAGGAAGGGGGAGGTTAAAAGTTAAGGTTAAGTGTTAAGGAGGGGAAGGGGGGAGGTTAAGGGGAAGTTAAGGGTTAGGGTTAAGGTTAGGAGTTAAGAAGGGGGAAGGTGAATTATTAGGGTTAGGGGGTTAAGGGGTCAGGTTAAGGGTTACTAATTTTATTTTAAAAAATCGTTTGTTTTTAGTTATGTACTGTAAATTATTATGTAAATAAATGTGTTCACTCTGCACAGCCACAGCACCTCCACTGAAAGAGATTCTAGGATGTAATCTGAGACACTAAGGTGGCCACTAAAGGTCCAATTTCTAGCAAAAAATCGTTTGAGCAATCAGAAATTCTGATTGGATTGGTTATTATTTATTATTATTTATTAGATTTATATTGCGCCAACATATTACGCAGCGCTGTACAATAAATAGGATTACAGACAATGATAACGGGTGACAGCACAATACAGTACAGGTAATAGACAATAGATACAACAATACAGGTAATAGCAATAAGATACACAACACAATAATCTCCGTTGGTGGACACAATCGATTATGAACGAGTGAAAAAAATGTCGTCCGAATGAATTTTCGTCTAACCAAAATTTGGATTTTCCTGTTGGTTGTGATAGAGAGGAAGCAAAGATTGGTCCGTTGATGGTGTAGTGAACGATGTATTACAATATTTCACTTCCGATCAAAATTTCTGATCGCTCAAACGATTTTTCGCTAAAAATTGGATCGTTAGTGGCCACCTAGGCTATAGGGATTGAAACATTGTATACACTTGCTGATGCTGAAGGAATTGAAACATTGTATACACTTGCTGATGCTGAAGGGATCAAAACATTGTATACACTTTTCCTGAGTGTGTAACTGCCTGGACGGCATAATACGTAAGTACCGAGTTAACTAAACTGAGTCTCCTACTCGGCAGCATATCTAGAGGGGTGCATGCCTGCCCCCGTGCTGTACCGCCACCAATGCCTCCCAGTGTACTGCCACTGCTGGCTTCCTGTCAGACCTCAGATCAGCGGCAACCAAAGAGAGCAACTGGAGTGCTGTCTGCATACTTTGTCTCCTGGTCTGATTTCACAGCTGTTCCTAGCATCTGATGGGCTGTTGTAGCCTGTCCCCTCCACATCCTAGCAATGGACAAGCTTTGTGATCACTTCCAGAAACCCCCAGAGCAAGGCGGAGCTGGGCGACGAGGGGGCATGACCTGGCCTGGGGGCTGGTGACCTCACTGCAGGACAAGATAGGGCAGTGGAGGTCAAGGTGTGAGTTTAGGGTGGGCAAGGGAGCTGGCCATACAACAAAAGACAGGGAGAAGAAATTGTACTTCCTCTTGGGATACAGCAAGGAAGGAACCCCTCCCACCCTCCCCTGAAGCACTTGACATCAGCAGGACGCACATCGCATGTTTTATTGTCACAGCATGACTTGTGGTGAGGCCCCTGACAAGGCCCATGTGGATGTTTAAGTTGAGCCGGCAGTAGTGTGTACCCATCGAGCTGTTATAACTGTGGCTGGTGGCTGGTACGGGTTGCGCTGCGGGCGGCTTGTTTAATTGGGCGGCCTTTGTCAGGGGACTCCGATGTGTTCTTTATTAATGTATGTTTTTAACACTTTGGAAAACTGATTTATTTAAATTGTATGTGATTTACTGTCAAATAAAAAATTGTTGGTTATGGGAATAAAAGCTGTGGCCAATTTAACCAGTTCAGCCTTCAGTCGTTTTCACTTTATGCATCCGAGCAATGTTCACCTCCAATTCATTAGCCTATAACTTTATCACTACTTATCACAATGAACTGATCTATATCTTGTTTTTTCCACCACCAATTAGGCTTTAATGGGTGGTACATTTTGCTAAGAGCCACTTTACTGTAAATGCATTTTAACAGGAAGAATAAGAAAAAAACGGAAAATGTATTATTTCTCAGTTTTCAGCCATTATAGTTTTAAAATAATACATGCCTCCATAATTAAAACTCATGAATTGTATTTGCCCATATGTCCCGATTATTACACCGTTAAAATTATGTCCCTATCACAATGTATGGCGACAATATTTTATTCGGAAATAAAGGTGCATTTTTTCCGTTTTGCATCTATCACTATTTACAAGCTTATAATAAAAAATATAGAAATATTTCATCTTTACATTGATATTTAAAAAGTTTAGACCAGGCTTTCTCTTCCCTGGAACCTGTGAGGAAACGCGGAAAAGCCGCCGTCTCTCGAGGTGAGGCGGCTGTTTCCGCGTCCAGCATGGCGTCACAACGCGGAAAAAACACTGCATGCCGCATGGGCAGTGCGGCGGAATCCGCATTGGTAACGGCGGAATCCGCATCAGAGGCGGCCCCCGCATTAGATTCATTGCATGACAGTACTGGTGTGGCTGGGACTGATAGTCCACCAAGATTCAGACTTACACGCGCGCGAGCACAGAGGCAGAGTTTAAATAGCAGTTAGAAGGGTGTCGGCTGACCAGCTGGGTCAGCTGACAAATTCCACTGCTCCCATTGGACCAGCAATTAGGGAGGTCCTGGAAAGGTCCTAGAGTATATATACTGCTGGTTGTTCACTTGCTCTTTGTCTGGCGTGCGATCACACATGTGGGAGCACCCAGATCCGTAGTCAGATCCGTAAGTGTGCCGGGACCAGCTGGAGCTGTAATCCTACACTTAGCTAGATTCTGTTGATAGCTAAAGTACTAGTTTGATTGTGATTATCTGTTATGACTTTTGCCTGCCTTGACCACCCTTCTGAACTCTGATCTTGTACCTCGTTATTTCTGATACTCTGTTGCCGAACCCCGGCTCGTTCCTTGACTCTGCTTCTGCCTCCTGATTTTGTACCCCGATATATCTGATACCCCGTTGCTGAACCCTGCCTGTGCTTTGACTCCGCCTTTGCCTCCTGATCTTGTACTTTATCTGTCTGTGTGTGTACGACCTGGCTTGTCCGACCTCGAGAACCGACCTTACCGTTAGAGGCGGTTCCTCGCTCTGTTAGCGATCCTCCCTCCTGAGGGTCACTTTCAGATATACCTTCCTACTGTCAGTCTGACTCCTCCCGTCTTGGAGAGCTCAGGTCTGCGGAAGGAATCTGTGCAGTACTCCTTGCTGCATTGAGGCCTTGTCCTCTAAGTGTTACTGTTACACTAAACACTACACTCTACTCAGGTGAACAGAGGTTAGTTTGTATATCGGATTATCGGTGAGACTGCAGATCACTTATAATCTGGTATATATCTGTATTTCCGGTGATACTGCAGATCACCGGTAATGAGATACTCTCTGCACCCACCGATCGTTACAGAACGCCAGACCAAAATACAAAATGGACGCAAACACTGATTGTCTGGGTGTACTTGCCGCTTCGGTGGACAACATCAATCAAGTACTGGGCACTCACATAACTCTTATTGATGCCCTATCAGGGTCTGTACAAACCCTCCAGACATCAGTGGATCATGTGCGATCCTCTCCTAGCTCTGACATACGTATGCCTGTACCTGAAAGCTTTTCCGGCCACAGATCTGACTTCCGGAATTTTAGGAGTAGGGTGTTGTCCTATTTTGAGTTGAGACCCCAATCTTCGGGTACTGAGACCCAGAGGGTCACGTTTATTAAAACTTTGTTGTCCGACGACTCCCAGTCTTGGGCGTATAGCCTGCTCGCCGGAGACAAAGCTCTTACCTCTGTAGAGGAATTTTTTAAAGCTATGGCAGTAATTTACGACGATCCAGACCTTGCCTCGACTTCTGAGCGGAAGCTCAAGCTTTTGCGTCAAGGCGAAGGTCCGGTCGAAGATTACGCGGCCGAGTTTAGGAGGTGGTCAGTTACGGCCAGGTGGGACACCTATGCCCTATTAGATCATTTCTTGTCAGGGCTGTCCGATGAGGTCTCTGATTTGATGTTAAGCCAGCCCGAGCCCAGAACAGTCGATGAGGCCATCTCAGCGGCCATCCGAATCGACCGCAGGCTGCGCTACCAAAAACAGACCAGGGGTAGTTCCCGTCTCAGAGGGGTATCTTACACCACGGTCCTAGTGACTCCACCTCCTACTATTTCACCTTCTCCCGTCTTGCCTCCTTCCGAGCTGATGCAGATTGCTCGGTCAAAATTAACCCAGGTAGAGCGAAGACGGAGAATGACCGAACAGCTGTGTTTGTACTGCGGTGAAGGGGGGCATATAGTACAGAACTGCCCCAATAAGCCGGGAAAACGCTACCGCTTAGGAGTGGTGGGGGGTAACACCCTGGGCGTCCGACTTTTACCCCTAGAAGAAAAACGATTGCTTCTTCCCTGTACCGTTACGTGGGAAGATAAGACTGAGGTCACGGAAGCCTTTATCGATTCAGGCTCCGCGGCAAATTTTATGGATTTTGAGTTTGCTAAGAGATTGTGTATTCCGCTCACACCAGTACAACCACCCATCCAGGTTACGGCAGTGGATGACTCTCCTCTGCAAGGGAATCACCCACTGTCTCAGACACCAGAGGTGGGGGTCACCATAGGGGTACTGCACTGGGAAAAGTTACAGTTCTTTGTGTTGCATATGACAACCTCCACCATTATACTCGGCATGCCATGGTTGCACCTTCATTCTCCACACATTGATTGGGCCACCGGCCAACTAATTTCTTGGTCAGCACACTGCTTTCAGCGATGTTTAGGGAAGGTGACATTGGGCCAAACCAGGGTTCATGTACAGGGGGTACCTGAGCAATATGTGGAATATTCTGATGTATTCTGTCCCAAGGCTGCAGACAAGTTACCCCCACATCGCCCTTTCGATTGCCCCATTGATATACGTTCAGGTTGTATGCCCCCTTGGGGTCATTTGTACAATTTATCTGGGCCAGAGAAATTGGCTATGCAGGAATATATCCGTGACAATTTAGCCAAAGGCTTCATCCGGCCGTCCCGATCGCCTGCTGGAGCAGGTTTCTTTTTCGTTAAAAAGAAAGACGGGGGCCTGCGGCCCTGTATTGATTACCGGGGACTAAATAAGATCACGGTAAAGAATCGCTATCCGTTACCCCTGATAGACGATTTATTTACGCAGGTCACCGATGCTAAGATCTTCTCAAAGCTGGATTTACGGGGCGCGTACAACCTGGTGCGCATTAGAAAGGGCGATGAGTGGAAAACGGCCTTTAACACGCCAGACGGGCATTACGAGTTCCTGGTGATGCCCTTTGGGTTATGTAATGCCCCGGCCGTTTTCCAGGAACTCATCAACGAGGTCTTCAGAGAGGTGTTGGGGAGATTTGTGCTGGTCTATCTAGACGATATACTTGTTTTCTCCAACAACCTCTCTGAGCACAGAATGCATGTGAAATTTGTACTCAACAAATTAAGACAAAACTCACTCTACGCTAAGATTGAGAAGTGTATTTTTGAAGTCACATCTGTCGCCTTTCTGGGGTACATAATTTCCACCACGGGCCTGTCTATGGACCCCGCCAAAGTCTCCGCTGTTTTGGAATGGCCTCAGCCGGTTGGGTTGAAGTCTTTACAGCGGTTTTTAGGCTTTGCGAATTATTATAGAAGGTTCATAAAGGGGTATTCCACGGTTATCGCACCCCTCACCTGTCTTACGAAAAAAGGGGCAGATACCACCCACTGGTCTCCTGATGCATTAAGTGCTTTCTCCACTTTAAAAGATTTGTTTTGTTCCGCACCCATCCTGAGACATGTAGATACCTCTTATCCTTTTATTGTTGAGGTAGACGCCTCGGAGGTTGGGGTAGGGGCTGTGCTGTCTCAGCGGTCAGGCTTGCAGGGAAGGCTACACCCTTGTGCGTATTTCTCTCGTAGGTTCTCTCTGGCAGAGAGAAACTACGATATAGGCAACAGAGAGCTCTTAGCCATTAAACTTGCCTTTGAGGAGTGGCGTCACTGGCTGGAAGGAGCAGAACATACAATTACTGTATACACGGATCACAAAAATCTAGAATACATCGAGGGGGCTAAGAGATTAAGTCCCCGTCAGGCTCGATGGTCTTTGTTTTTTTCGAGGTTCAGGTTCATAATTACGTATACCCCGGGTAGCAAGAACATTAAGGCAGATGCCCTGTCCAGATGCTTTGAGTTGGAGACAGCATAGCCTTCTGCCCCAGAGACCATTGTCCCACAAAATTTGGTGCTGGCCGTAACAGAGACTTGGGAAGACTGGACAGAGACCTTGAGTCCTTTTCAGCAGGATGTCCCTGAGGGGAAGCCTGAGGGTGTTTTATTTGTGCCTCTGCCATTCCGTCTCCGGGTGCTACAGATATTCCATTCACACAAGAATGCGGGACATCCTGGGGCATCTAGAACGCAGGATCTTGTGGCCAGGTGCGCTTGGTGGCCGTCTCTGGCAGCCGACTGCAAAGAATTTGTTAAGGATTGTGCGGTATGTGCTAAAAGCAAACCCTCCCGGCTGGCACCTGTAGGGAGGTTGCAGCCTTTACCCACCCCGAGTGAACCATGGACCCACTTGTCCATGGATTTTGTGGGTGAGCTTCCCAGATCAGAGGGCATGTCGGTCATTTGGGTGGTAGTCGACCGCTTCAGCAAGATGGCCCATTTTGTGCCCTTGAAAGGACTCCCCTCGGCCCAGGAATTGGCAGACTTGTTTATCAAACACGTGTTCCGGTTGCCCGGCATTCCGGAAAACATAGTGTCCGATCGGGGAGTCCAATTCGTATCTAAATTCTGGAGGGCATTCTGTCATCAAATGGGCATGAAGCTGTCGTTTTCATCGGGCTACCACCCACAGACCAACGGTCAGACGGAGAGGGTCAACCAGTCGTTAGAGCAGTTTTTGAGATGCTACGTTGCAGAGGCGCAGAATGACTGGGTCAAATTTCTGCCCTTTGCAGAATTTGCACAAAACTATTTGAAAAGTTCTTCCACTGGATTTTCTCCGTTCCAGGTTGTGTCTGGAAGATTGCCCAAATTTTCACCGTTACCAGTGGCCTCCACTCCGTTTCCAGCTCTGGAGGCTTGGCAAAGGTCTTTTAAAGACATTTGGCGGACGGTGAGAGACAGTTTGGAAAAGGCGTTTCTGAGTCAGAAGGGTCAAGCTGACAAGAAACGGTCTTTGGAGTGGAGATTCCAACCAGGAGACTTGGTTTGGGTATCCACACGTCACTTGGCCCTGAAACAGCTCTCAGACAAGTTGGGTCCCAGGTTTGTCGGGCCTTTCCCGATAGCCAGAAAGATCAACAACGTCACTTACGCTGTTGATCTTCCCGCCAGCATGCGTGGGGTAAGGTCCTTCCACGTATCCCTGCTTAAGCCAGCAGTCCATGTGGGTCCCACTCCTCCTCCTCCTGTGTTGGTGGATGACCAACCTGAGTACGAGGTAAAAAAGATTTTAGATTCACGCGTTGTACAAAACTCGGTACAATATCTCGTACATTGGAAAGGGTACGGCATTGAGGAGAGACAATGGGTACCGGGGAGTCGCATGCATGCGGACGAATTAAGGAGGGAATTTCACGCCTTACATCCCGAGAAACCTGGTAGGAGTTGTCCGGAGTCCACTCCTCGGGAGGGGGGTACTGTGAGGAAACGCGGAAAAGCCGCCGTCTCTCGAGGTGAGGCGGCTGTTTCCGCGTCCAGCATGGCGTCACAACGCGGAAAAAACACCGCATGCCACATGGGCAGTGCGGCGGAATCCGCATTGGTAACGGCGGAATCCGCATCAGAGGCGGCCCCCGCATTAGATTCATTGCATGACAGTACTGGTGTGGCTGGGACTGATAGTCCACCAAGATTCAGACTTACACGCGCGCGAGCACAGAGGCAGAGTTTAAATAGCAGTTAGAAGGGTGTCGGCTGACCAGCTGGGTCAGCTGACAAATTCCACTGCTCCCATTGGACCAGCAATTAGGGAGGTCCTGGAAAGGTCCTAGAGTATATATACTGCTGGTTGTTCACTTGCTCTTTGTCTGGCGTGCGATCACACATGTGGGAGCACCCAGATCCGTAGTCAGATCCGTAAGTGTGCCGGGACCAGCTGGAGCTGTAATCCTACACTTAGCTAGATTCTGTTGATAGCTAAAGTACTAGTTTGATTGTGATTATCTGTTATGACTTTTGCCTGCCTTGACCACCCTTCTGAACTCTGATCTTGTACCTCGTTATTTCTGATACTCTGTTGCCGAACCCCGGCTCGTTCCTTGACTCTGCTTCTGCCTCCTGATTTTGTACCCCGATATATCTGATACCCCGTTGCTGAACCCTGCCTGTGCTTTGACTCCGCCTTTGCCTCCTGATCTTGTACTTTATCTGTCTGTGTGTGTACGACCTGGCTTGTCCGACCTCGAGAACCGACCTTACCGTTAGAGGCGGTTCCTCGCTCTGTTAGCGATCCTCCCTCCTGAGGGTCACTTTCAGATATACCTTCCTACTGTCAGTCTGACTCCTCCCGTCTTGGAGAGCTCAGGTCTGCGGAAGGAATCTGTGCAGTACTCCTTGCTGCACTGAGGCCTAGTCCTCAAAGTGTTACTGTTACACCAAACACTACACTCTACTCAGGTGAACAGAGGTTAGTTTGTATATCGGATTATCGGTGAGACTGCAGATCACTTATAATCTGGTATATATCTGTATTTCCGGTGATACTGCAGATCACCGGTAATCAGATACTCTCTGCACCCACCGATCGTTACAGAACCCCAGGGTTCCTTGAGTACTCTGCAGGGGTTCCTTGGCATTTTCCCTCGACGTGGGGGAAGTATATAGAGCACACTATAATAGGTAGTACTGTAACAAGAAGCACTAATTTGGGGGGTCAGGAGACAGTATAATGAGTGGCCGTGTAATGGGGGTAGTGAAATAAACAGCCACATATACTTTTAAAGACCACGCCTCCTGTAAAATAAATGCAGGGGTTCCTCGAGATCAAAACATTGTTTGCAGGGGTTCCTTGAGATCCAAAAGTTATTTGCAGGGTTCCTCCAGGATAGAAAGGTTGAGAAAGGCTGGTTTAGACCCTTAGGTAAATATTTACATGTTTTTTTTTTTTTTATTGTAATGTTTTTGTTTTTTTTTTGTTTGGGTATTTTTGGGAGGGAGGGATGTAAACAGTAGTTTGTAATGTAAATGTGTGTTGAGTTTTTTTTTTTTTTTTTTTTACTTTTAGTTGTAGTTTTACTTTTTGGCCACAAGATGGCGGCCATGAGTTTGTTTACATGACGCATGGGGGACGCAACAGCCAGAAAAAGCGAAGCTTGCGAGAGAAGCTGTCGCTTTTTCTGCGGGGGAGAGGAATCAGTGATCGGGCACCATAGCCCGATTCTCTGATTGCCTGGCTAACGAACCGCGGGCCGGGAGCACGCGTGCACGCGCGCGATCGGCCGTGGGAGCGCGCGGACGCGCACATGGCCTCCTTAGTGTAGCTAGTACGTCCAGGAGGCCGAAGTAGTTAAAATCCAAATGTTGTCACAGTCTTTTATTTCACAAGTCTAAAGCGAGGGCACCGATTGCCCCCTATCCAGGTCATCTGCTCTGACCAAGTCCACATGAATCAGCAGCAGCAGTAGGTGGGACAAGAAGAGGAAAAAAACACTCTCTTTGTATTCACATAAATGCATGAACCATTGGCAAATTTAGCGTGTATAGGCAGCAGGATTAGCGCACGTTAAGCAATAAGTGCAACACAACTTTTGTAAGTAGCACCAGAGGCGCTGTTGAATGTCCTGACACTACTGCAATTGCTCCTTTTTTGTATTTTGCCTGAGGAAGTGGGTGATAGACCCGCAAAAAGCGCTGTAGATTGTATTGGAATATGAAATAAATGCTTGCACTGCTTTACTGATACGGTATTATTGTGTCATCTGTGGGGAAGTAAGTCCAACCCCCTCTCCCATTTTTAAACAGTTTTTAATACATTTTATACTACACTGGTGCCTCTGTTTTACACACATAGTAATTTGTGCATTACCCCGGTAATGAGCATTGCGCTAATTGCATAATGTATGCTATCTCTCTGCACATCATCTACAAGGCAAACCTAGACAGTTGCCTAGGACCTGTAGAGAGTATAGGGGCCTGGTGGATGCTAGCCCCACCAAATCTTACTAAAAAAAGCCAGGTGACCATCAGCCGTGGGCAAAAACTGCTATCTTGCCTAGGGCTTAATTCCATCTTAATCTTTTTCTGGGCAAATGTACCAGTGTTTTGTGTATCAGTTTCAATAGGCCTAAGACTTGCACTTTACTGTATATTTTTGTTGGAGTGCCACTTTAAAAATGTAAAAAAGTAAAAATGCTTTCCTATATATTTAATACAATGTTGTAGTTGTGGTATCATGGCTACTTTAGCCCCTTCTTATATGTCCAGGACCCCTTCCTCTCTTACTGATCAGCCAATGCAGTGGCATGGACCTGTCCTTCCTTCCTTTCTAGAGCTATAGGAGATTCATTTCCCAGGAGCAGGGACCTGGAGAAATGGGCAGAGTGGTCACGTGACTGCTGCTTCACCATCAATTTAAAGCTATATGCTAACAAGCAGAACATTCGTGTGTAGAGGCAAAACTGAGGTGCTCAACTTTAGTATTGTTGATACAGTCTAGGAGTACAGTTTATGTAGCCAATCCCACCTGCTCAACCTAACTAGACTGCTGCTGTATCCTAAATCTACACTCCTCCCATACCAGCCAGCCAGAACACCAACCAAACACCAATCGGCCAGATTCCGCCACAACCCCAAGGAGACACACTCTTCTCTCTCTCTCCCCAAGGAGAGTCTGCGGGCATCTGATTCAAGTATCACTGCAAATTGTTTGAGTGCCTAGACGGCAGCAGATTACCCCCTGGTCCCTCTCCTTGGACTTTCTTTTCGTATCTCTTATCTATGTATAACTTTGTATAATTTCCTAGATCGACTGTATACTTGAATTATTGCTTACTGTACCACTGTTTTTATTGTACCACTGTACTCTTTGTGTTTACTGTGTAACTTTATGTTTACTGTACCATTGCCGACCCTGGAGTGCCAAAACCAATTCCGCATACAACCCCTGTTGTACTTGGCAAAATAAACCTATTCTGATACAAAAGTTCTCATGTGTAGATACAGGAGCGTGGGGTCACATGATTGGGTGCACAGTGTTTTTGGTATGTAGACTGCTATAGCCCCCATAGCCATATTCCTGAAACCAACTTGTTTAGCCGACTGTGTCATACAATAGCCATGCCCCCTACATACTGGAGGGTGGGGGTGGGGTGTCAGTGGCGGTAGCAATTACCTTTTCCCTCCATTTGGTGGCAAAGGGAGGGGTGAGTGACATCAGCACCCCACCCTCTTCTAGCAGTAACAGCGATGATGCGTCAGCCCCACCTCCAGAAGCCAATGGAAACCTGGCTAGGAGCCCCAGTGGGATGTCCTGGCGGGAACTTTGGGGGGTTGCATTACTCTAAAGTGATGTTTTGGGGGGCTGGGATCTCTCTTAGAGTTAGTTAGAGAAAGCAAGAGAAAGGTGGTTTAAAAGAATTCAGTTCAGCTTTAAAATGAAGAATCAATTCTAATTAGTAATAACTAAGGAAGTAAAGTGCTAAGTATGAATTAATTTGCATTACAAGGCTTTCATTCACATACACTGTGTCAGTCATGTGACATTATGATTACTGAAATCTGATTGGTTGCTTAGAGTAACTGTATTTTGCTTCTCATCACTGCTCTTTTTAGTGCCGTATGACTTAACGATATAAGTGTGTGAATATGTCTATCTGTACAGCAGAAAGGATTACCACAGCAATGCCAACCTGTCTCTCTTTAAATCGGTGGACTTTCTGTGAGCTGCAGCATCTTGTGACAAACACACAGACTGAGGCACAGAAGTGAGCAACAAAGTCCAAAGGTACAAACAGAAATCACAAAGACACATTGGACTATAAACAAACTTGTCATAGCTAGACAGACTAGAGACAGCAAACCAGAACAGACCTCCAGCAGAACACAGTACTGTGGCTGACGTGCACCTTTCTCTACTCTCCCCCACTTGTGTGTTCTGCACAAGTTTCCATACAAAGCACCTTCTCTCTGCCCTCACCTCACTACAACAGTCATTCTGCAGTTGTCCTGCACTGGCACATGACAGTTACAGTATTGCTCTACTACAATATGTATTGTTCTAGCACTAAAGAGCAGACAGGAGAAAACTGGAAGAGGTGTAGTTGTAGAGACAGGAGTGTGGGAAATAAATATGGAGAGACAGGGGTGTGGGAGATGTATATGGAGAGAAAGGAGTATGGGAAATATATATGGAGAGACAGGATTGTAAGAGATATATATGGAGAGAAAGGAGTATGGGAAATATATACAGAGAGTCAGGAATTGGGAAAGATATGTGGAGATACAGGAGTGTGGGAAATATATATGGAGAGACAGGAGTGGGGAAACATACGTGAACATAAAGGGGTGTGAGAAATATATATGGAGAAATAGGAGTGTGGGAAGCATATGTGTAGATACAGGAGTATGGGAAATATATAAGGAAAGAAAGGAATGTGGGAAATATATATGGTAAGAAAGGAGTGTGGGAAATATATATGGAAAGAAAGGAGTGTGGGAAATATATATGTAGAGAAAGGAGTATGGGAAATATATATGGAGAGACAGGATTGTAAGAGATATATATGGAGAGAAAGGAGTATGGGAAATATATACAGAGAGTCAGGAATTGGGAAAGATATGTGGAGATACAGGAGTGTGGGAAATATATATCGAGAGACAGGAGTGGGGAAACATACGTGAACATAAAGGAGTGTGAGAAATATATATGGAGAAATAGGAGTGTGGGAAGCATATGTTTAGATACATGGGTATGGGAAATATATATGGAAAGAAAGGAGTGTGGGAAATATATATGGAAAGAAAGGAGTGTGGGAAATATATATGGAAAGAAAGGAGTGTGGGAAATATATATGGAAAGAGAGGAGTGTGGGAAATATGTATATAGAGACAGGAGTATGGGAAATATGTATGGAGAGACAGGCATAGGGAAAAATATGTGGAGATACAGATGTGTGGGAAATATATAGAGAGAAAGGAATGTGGGAAATATATATAGAGAGACAGTAGTGTGGGAAAGATATGTGGAGATACAGGAGTGTGGGAAATATATATTGAGAGAAAGGAGTGTGAGAAATATATATGGAGACATAGGAGTGGGGAAAGATACGTGGACATAAAGGAGTGTGGGAAATATATATGGAAAGAAAGGAGTGTGGGAAATATATATGGAAAGAGAGGAGTGTGGGAAATATAAATGGAGAGAAAGGAGTGTGGGAAATAAATATGGAGAAACAGGAGAGTGGGAAGTATACGTGTAGATACAGGAGTATGGGAAATATATACGGAAAGAGAGGAGTGTGGGAAATATATACGGAAAGAGAGGAGTGTGGGAAATATATATGGAAAGAGAGGAGTGTGGGAAATATGTATGGAGAGAGACAGGAGTATGGGAAATATATAAGAAAAGAGAGGAGTGTGGGAAATATATATGGAGAGAAAGGAGTGTGTGAAATAAATATGGAGAAACAGGAGAGTGGGAAGTATACGTGTCGATACAGGAGTGTGGGAAATATATACGGAAAGAGAGGAGTGTGGGAAATATATACGGAAAGAGAGGAGTGTGGGAAATATATATGGAAAGAGAGGAGTGTGGGAAATATGTATGGAAAGAGAGGTGTTTGGGAAATAGATATGGAGAGACAGGAGTGTGGAAAATATATATGGAGAGAGATGAGTGTGGGAAATATATATGGAGAGACAGGAGTGTGGGAAATATATATGGAGAGAAAGGAGTGTGGGAAATATATCTGGACATACAAGAGTGTGGGAAAGATAAATGTAAGTGTATGAGAAAAGGAGGTGATAGACAAAGAACACAGCTGCCAACATTCCCTTCTCTCCTTCCAGGGACAATAAAAGGCTTTTACTTAAAGTTAAGTTTCTTTAGGAACCCTTAAACCTGGAAATACTCCAATAATACAACCAGAAAGTTAAGAATGGAACACAAGCAATAGCTTTTTTTAGTACGTGCGCGAGGACTAGCACCTCTGCCTTGTTATCATTGCTGTCTGTGTCCCTGCTAGGAAGATTTCCAGAACAGGAGCAGAAGCTAAATCTCTAAATGGGGACATTTCAAGGTATGTACACAATAATCTATTCACATGACAGTGCCCCTATGACAAAAAATGTTGGCAACCGTGACAAAGAGAGATAGATAAATAGACAGACAGAACTGGTGCATTTGAAAGAAGTGTAACCTCTTTTCCTTGATGTTGGATTGTAACACACACAGGCTTGCTTAATAAGGCCAAAAGCAATATGCAGAGTGGAGAACCCCAAAGCAACCAGTCAGAATTTACCTTTTTTTTGCTGATTTGACCCCTTAATAAACTGAAATATGATTGGTTGCCATGAGGTATTACTCTTTGCATGTCACCACTGCACTTTGCACTGCTTTCTTCAGTAACCCCGACAGTGCAGCAGTGAGGAGGATGCAAACATGCAGCACTGAGTGGTGCGCACACAATATTATCAACCGAGAGACACATGGAAGAGACAGGAGAGAGCGCAGGAGGGGGAGGACACTGAAGAGACAGATGGAGGAGGAGAGAGACTAAAAATAGGTGCCAAAGACAGCAAAAAACAAGCAGAAGAAATACAGAGCAGAGAGGAGGAGAGGGACTGAGGAGGGGGAGACAGAGAGATGTAGGTAAGGAGATAAGAAGTGCTGGGTACACATTCAAGAGAAGATAATGTACAGAACACAAAAGAATAGAGAGTGCTACACAGACAGGAGTGTCAGAAGGTGGTGAATGGTTAATTGAAGGAGAAAGAAGAATGGGCATTTATGAGTATATCAAATGCAGTGAACCGCATGCAAGTTCAATGCAGAGTATTACACCACAGGCTGTGCAATGTTCTGTACAGGCCTCCTGCAGTGCTGCACACCCCCCAGGGGTCCAGAGCAGTGCATGCTGGGACTTGGAATGCTTCTGGCTGAACAGTGCTCACTCACTCTCTGTTTATTGAATGGGAACTGTACAGTAAAATGAAGGCAGAAAAGGGGAACACAGGCAGGTAGACCACAGGCAGGAAGGTGGCAGTGAAGGGTGACAGACAATAAACAGAGAGCATTGTGAATCAGCTCGACGTAGATCACATGACATACAAGCATACATATATTGCAAGACAGGTTCCTTTCCTCACAGAATCATCAGTGAAGTCATTTAGCAATTGAGAGTATTACCTTCACACGACCAGTAGATGGTGCTATGTGAGGTCAAATATTGGACTAGTTATACTAAATTTAAACAGTTATGGAGAAATTAAAAAGACCAAATGTAGCATTTAGAGCAGTGTTTGGAAACAGCAACTCTTATCCACTGGGGATATGATATGTTCAGATTCTCCACCACAGACAATGGTGGGGGCCATTTCATAGGCTAGATTATAATTTATTTGTGTGACTGGATTTGAGTGACAATGTGACTGATGTTCCTGGTTCATAATGACAAGTATACGCCCTGCCTGATGAATAGTCACTCATAAAATAGCCGTCACAGTTTTACATCAGAGACAGGAACAGTCCAAGCAAAATACATATGTTGGATACTTAATTTATCTACTAGCAGAAAACGCTAAGTGTTGTAATTGGGAATGGTCAGTGAGATGCGAATAGTTTTGAGTTGATGCAGGATTATGCAAATTTTACACGAAAAATTATGCAGGTTGAAAATGGACCAATCAAATTTGACCTCAGCAGGATTTGAGTGGGTCATGTTCAAGCTGCATACATTTGCATACATTTGCATAATGCCACATCAACTTGAAATTAATTGCATCTTATTGACCATCTTTGGTTTTAATAGTTAATTAAGGAAATAATTAAGCAATAATAATAATAATCTGTACCCCTTCACGCCTACCTGGATGCACATTCCTACCATCGCTGCACGCCATCACCCTCGCCTCCCCATGCACTTTGCCCCAGAGCCAGATGGTGTAGGGTGTAGTGAAGGGTGCATTGCCCCACAATGCGCCCCCTCTCACCTGAGCCCTCATGCCATGTCACCCCTCCCACCCCCACCTTGGAGAATACTAACCTTCAAGTCCCTGTGCACAATGTCACAGGAATGTGTGAAACAAACACTTTCTAATATCTGATGGAGACAGTGACTGTAAAACAAAAGCAGCAGACCCACAGGGGACGGGGACAACAAGATGGCACAGACAAGAGGGGAGGGGTCAATTGGAACACAGATTATCCACAGAAGAACAGACATTATGTGAATGGAGAACGAAGGGGAGAGATGCCAAGGGACAATTTAGACAGGTTGTCGGTAAGAATTATGTAGGTAGGGAGGGACAATTTTAGGAACAGACCCAAAAAAGTGTGAGGATACAAAGACACGGACGGGGTCAGTTAGGTGTGGTGGGGACACAGGTAGAATAGTCATGATTGGGATATTCAGGCACAGCATGCGGGAGCAGGTAAATGATGAGACAGTTTGAAGGTTAACAGCATGATTGAGACCGGATACGTCACAACAAAAGAAGTCAAAGACGTAAGGGAGAACACAGTGAGAGAAGGGAGAAGGGACAAGAGGAGAAAAACAGTGTCTTAACATCACAAAACATCACATCAGAAAAGAGGCAGCATGCAGGACTGTACGGGACACATTGTTCATATGCTACAGCTAAACACATCAGCATGGGGCTCTCTCGTGGGCTTATTTACTAGGGAGGTACGAAACGCAATGACTGCATGCAAAGCACCGGGACCCACAAGGGATTCCATCTATTGCTGTCAGATCAGCAATAATAGCATCCATACTGCTGGCAGTGGGTTACTGTATTTGCATTGTCATCACTGCGCTCCCCACTACCCCACTAAATAACCCCATCAGTGGTAAACTACATATTACAGCATAATGTTTTTTCCAGATCTTGCTGGGACTGTGTGACTTCTGGAGACACAATGGAGATTACTTATTACCACCCCTTCAAGGCATAGTCACCGTAGCGATGGTCATGTCTACGAGAATTCACGGAGAAGCATGTGATTTGTTTGATCAGCTGGTAGATTTGCAAAGCTCTGATTTGCTGTGATCACATTCTGCTTTAGCACATGATCGTTACTAGCAAATCAGAAACTTAAGGTGGCCTCTACCAATACAGTTTGTCGAGCGATCATTTATGAACAATTCTTCATATGAATGATCGGATATAATCCCCTGGGACCACTAATGGACAAAACTCTCCCAATATGGAGATTTTTCTCTATTAGTGGTCATTAGTAAACGATTCGTAAACAACCTTCCGGCAAATTGTATCATGAGTGGCCACCTTTACATATCTATCAGCTGACCGAACTGAACACATGCTTCTGCATGAGTTCTCCTAGACATGACCATCACTAATAGCCAGTGTAGCTTCGCTAGACTGAGGCCTTTTTTCCACGGACAGTTGATGGGCAGTTAAATGCCTCTCAAACTCTCACAACTGCTTGCTGCTACCTGGTAACTGCTTGCTGCTGCCTGGCAACTGCTCACTGCTGCTTGGCAACCGCTTGCCAAGCACACAGTTCAACTGCCCGTGGAAAGGATGCCTGACTTACATTGGACAGACAAAAGCTAATGGCTGACTGGATGCTATCACTTTATGGCCTCTTTTCCATGGACAGTTGAACGGTGTGCTCAGCAAGCAGTTACCAGGTAGCAGTGAGCAGTTAACTGGCAGCAGCAAACAGTTGTGAAAGTTTGAGAGGCATTTCACTGCTTATCAACTGTCCGTGGAACAGAGGCCTAACATGGTTTTGTTGTGTTATCAGAAATAAGGAGGGGAGGTTGAGTTGTTGCCCATAGCAACTAGTCATATGCTAGCTCTTTTTTTGCAGCCTACATTATGATCAGTGGTAATGGCTACATTCTACACTGTTACTTTAGCAGAGCGTTAGCAAATAACCTCCATTGGTTACCACAAGTCAGCATGGAGCTGGCTGCAGGGAAATCCCATTGACTGGCTGTTTATGTGTGTCGAAGATTTAAGTGATTTGTCCTGAGACAGAATGTGCAGAGCTAACAGAAAGCACAGTGAGTTACTGGCTGTCGTGATCATCTATCCAATCAGTGTTTTGTGGCTGTGGAGGTACAGAGAAGGATTAGATGCTGCACAAATAACGTGTAATCCCTATTAACATTAAACATTGCTTGCATTTATGTTCTTTCAAGGAACCTATTTCTTGTTTATCAAGCCTGAGTTTATTAAGTGGTGTAAATGACCTACAACAAGACTTATCAAAGTATCTTCATCATGGTTTGGAGGGGGCTTGGGAGAGAGGGACAGGGAGGGGAATTCTAGTGGAAGAGAGTACCCACCTTGCATCTGCTTCACTGTAATATTCTCTTGCCACAATGTCTTCAAATAACTCCCCTCCTGTGACCCTGAAACAAAAGAGATCTGTGAAAGCCACAAAGCGCTCCCAAAAGACATACCGACATCCAGAGCATAAACAGTTTGCATACCATGGATTTAGCATTTTGCCTGTACATCTGTTTTGATGTTGTCACCTTAACGCTTTAAAGTGGGATAGCCAGCCATAAAATCAAATTTCATTTACCCACTGCTCTGTGTTTATTATGTAGTCTACATCCCAACCCTACACTGCATTCCAATATAATCGCAAATGTTTCTGCTGTAATGAATCTTATTTCAGTCAGCTGGGCTCCATTCTGGTACATTACCAGGGAGAAGGAAGCTTGTTAGCTCTCCTCCTACATTCCAGCTCTTCACTAATTGGCTGAGGGCAGTTCAGTGTGACACAAAGCTGAGAAGGGAAATACACCTCACTCCTCTGGAAGAAGCTGCTGAAATACAATCTATGCTGTGCTCACATTTGTTTACAAAGCAAGCTAGATATGAAAGTGTGCTTTCTAGAAGAAAATAAAGAGTAAGGGAGAAAATTACATCAGGAGTGACTTCAGTCAGAGGCAGTAAAGATGGAAATGCCTGGAACAGTTTTCTCTTTATTTACTATATAACATTCACTGAAATCAAAATGTGGACAGTACAACACATATGTTTTGTAAGTAGAACAAGTATTTATCTACTTATATACTGTATGTGGTTTTTTTTGCCTGGGATAGTACAGCTGTCCCTGCTGCTTTAAGGGCTCAATCTCAGTACACAACACATGCGCAAACGCAATTTCATGCATGTGTTCCCGACGCTTTGCATTAAAGTGCAAACGTCATCAGGTGCAATGCATTACATCCCAACGTGAAAACGCGTGCACCTTGCTACTCTGTAACGTTCCCAGCTGCGCTGTACTGTGAATGGTAACATACAAGTCTAGGGACTTTCATGTTGCCATGTGGATCGCACACTATGTGCAATGCGTCATGACTGACAACAGCGCACATAGGGCCATATGCAATTCACTTTTTCTCCTGTTTTCTCCTAGGAGATAGTTTTTCATCTTCGATTTATAATAACTTTTTAGCACTTTGCAATGGAAAAAGGACCAAAAAGTAGCTGAAAAAGTACTTTAAAAATTATTTTGAGGGTTTGTTTGCTTGCTGGTGGTTTACAGGGCATTTTATTGACAAGCTTGAAAATAACACCAGGAGAAAACCCTGTCTCCCCAACAGTGCATGTTTTGCAGGAAACCACACATATTCACAGGTGAGGTAGTGCCTCAGCAGAGCTGATTTTAACCAAATATGCACCGTTGGTGGGCCTTGAGGACAGGGTTGAAGAGTACTGCATCAAAGTGAACTTGTAACATACATTGTCTAATGTATTTATACTATAACTGCTGAATAGCAGAGACTTTGCTGAAAGTGTCTTTATTGCATAATGGAATTCTTCTCTGTTGCCTGAGTGCCCCCAAGGTCCCTGGTGGCCTGTTGACATGGGACAATGATTGGACAGCCAGTTTAGCCACACCCCTCATAAAGTTAAAATGAATGCAGAAGTCCTGAAAGCTGAACATTTTAAGTCAAAGTTAAGCTGAGCCTGAGGCCCAATATCAGTAGTATGAGGGGATCAAAGAGATTTTTCGGTAGAGAAAAAGTGATGTCACACAAGAAAACAAAGTCCCCATCCCAGAAGCATTGTTGAATATTGATGCATGGTCACACACAAGTGTTTAAAGTTGGAGACCAGTCATAGTGATACAATACAAACACCTGAGGTAAGAATATAACATGGCAAACCTTTATTTAGATATAATTTAAAAAGGCAGAGGGCATATTTTCCCACTGTAACCCACAATTATTAACAACAAAATACTACCTAAACCTTCTTCAGCTGAAAAAATTCAATAAACGAACAAACAAAAAAGTGGCTAAAGAAAGCTGTCCTTATTTACACAAAAACTGTCCACATCAGGTAGTTATGAGCATTCAGTGGTATTCCGTGTAATAAAAAAAAAAAAACACAGATTGAAAATGACTATCCTCGGTGTGTTTCGTGGATCAAAAAATTGCTTCTTTAAGAGTAAAATTGTTTCAGGAAACATATTGTCGTGGAAGTAAACGGTACTAGTAACAGACTCCTAGTTATACATCCACCTTGCTAAAAGATCGCGTGCGTCGTTTAGCTGGGTAGTTTCTGTTGGAATGTACTATTCCAGTGGTGTAAGATCGATGTATCTCTACTACTGTAGCCTAGATTTAGGACTGAGTTATTTAGTAGTCACCATGCAGCATCCCAATGTGGACTACCTAGCTAGCAGAACATTTAATAGCAGTAGCGAACTCAGGCAGTACATTAGACAGCCTCATTAGGGGCTTTCAGGTAATTGTAAATACTTGTCTCTGACAGGTTTACTTTGAAGAACCTTATGTACCTCTTTATAAAGACAAACAATGTTGGCTAAGTATTCCCTGGCTGCTGTGCGCCACATTAATTCATATTCTCCTGACATATGTAGATTAATTACCAGTAAACCTTCATTTATGTATGAATGTTTTTTAAAGAATTCATAATATTTTTATATAAGTACAATACATTTTCTTGAACATTTGTTAAATACACAGATCTGACATAAATATGATATATTTGCTGAAACTTTGAACTGCCATGACAAATCTATTTTAATAAGCTCAGTCTACCCCCTGCTGCACACACACATTCCATTGAAAAAGTGTAACATATCTAATTAAGCTATGTGGGTGTATGACTTCATATGCATGGCAAGTAGACTTTACATATTGTTGCCTAATATCAGATGAAAAGCAGTTCTCCAGTTCCTCAGACCTGTGGTGTGTGACCACCACTGGCCATCCTTCACATGGGGCCCCCTGATCCTTTCATGATCCTTACCAGGGCCTCATAATCCTTACCAGGGCCTCATGATCCTTACCAGGGCCTCATGATCCTTACCAGGGCCTCATGATCCTTACTAGGGCCTCATAATCCTTACCTAGCCTCATAATCCTTACCTAGCCTCATGATCCTTACCAGGGCCTCATAATCCTTATCAGGGCCTCATGATCCTTACCAGGGCCTTATGATCCTTACCAGGGCCTCATAATCCTTACCTAGCCTCATGATCCTTACCAGGGCCTCATAATCCTTACCAGGGCCTCATAATCCTTACCTAGCCTCATGATCCTTACCAGGGCCTCATAATCCTTACCAGGGCCTCATAATCCTTACCTAGCCTCAGGATCCTTACCAGGGCCTCATGATCCTTACCAGGGCCTCATGATCCTTACCAGGGCCTCATGATCCTTACCTAGCCTCATGATCCTTACCAGGGCCTCATAATCCTTACCAGGGCCTCATGATCCTTACCAGGGCCTCATGATCCGGCCCTTACCAGGGCCTCATAATCCTTACCAGGGCCCCATGATCCTTACCAGGACCTCATGATCCTTACCAGGGTCCCATGATCCTTACCAGGGCCTCATAATCCTTACCAGGGCCTCATAATCCTTACCTAGCCTCATGATCCTTACCTAGCCTCATGATCCTTACCAGGGCCTCATAATCCTTACTAGGGCCTCATAATCCTTACCAGGGCCTCATAATCCTTACCAGGGCCCCAGGATCCTTACCAGGACCTCATGATCCTTACCAGGGCCCCCATGATCCTTACCAGGGCCCCCATGATCCTTACCAGGGCCTCATAATCCTTACCAGGGCCTCATGATCCTTACCAGGGCCTCATAATCCTTACCTAGCCTCATGATCCTTACCTAGCCTCATGATCCTTACCAGGGCCTCATGATCCTTACCAGGGCCTCATGATTGTTGATTCTTACCAGAAAATAAAGTGAGCTTAACACTAAAAACTTAAATACCGAAGGGGAGGGTGCTCAGGCAGAGGCAACACTGTGTCACTGGTTCAACTTCCTGTAACTCTTTGGGGCTGGATTTATAATTTCCTACCCCTAGCCCAGCTTTCTTGTGGCTCCTGTTACATGTGCAGTCATTGCTCTCCCATTCTAAGTGCAACCCCCTCTTGCATGTGTAACATCCATGGTCAACAGCATCTCTCCTTCATATATGGCTCATTTAGGCAGTACCAACCCTGTTCCATGTGTTCCTTCCCATTTGGAGCTTCCTCTTCCTTATGCAGCAGCTCTACTTCCATGTCCAGCCGTCCCACTATGCAGCAGTCGCCCAAGGCCCAGGTCTTTGTGGCCTTTCCAGACATCCGTCCCTGCGACCTCTTCCACATGTAACCAAGTACAGCAGCCCCACCCTTTTCTGTACAGCTCCCTTGAGCAGCAGTTGCCCTCTTCCATGTGTTGATCCCCATTTGCAGCCTATCCTCTTCCATGTTCAGATGCCCTTTTGAGCCCCAGCCACTCTAGGCGTGACCTCTGTGGCCTTTCCAGAAGTCTGGTCCTGGGCTTGGGGTTATATGTGCATTAGCAGTATGTGCAAACATACATTCTGTGCAGAAAAAAAAAAACCCTAAATTGTAAATAGTTCACCTTAAACTACTGCTGTGGATGCTATATGCCAGGACTATATGACAATGATGTCACTGCGAGACAGGTAGTAAAATTAAATCTCAAGCTGATTGGTGAAATAGGTGGGACTGCTTACCTGTCCAGGAAATGGCCTGTATCTGCCCTTGGAGAGCCAAATTGTAGCGTGGAACTGGTGTTACCCTCATAAATGATAGCTTATCATGCCTGCTTCTGAAGAGACCTGATCACTTAGTTGCTCACCAGTAGTTTCTAAACCATGGGTGCATTTTAGGCTGTTTTTTCACTTAATTTTTACATTGCAGTGGAGGTGCTCCTGCCGCATCACATCACATTGCAAAAAAATGTAAATTGTATGACCCCCACGGCAGAGCGCCCACATGGTCATATGTATAGGGCCGCCCCCACTCAGTGACGTACTTCCTGCTGGGCAGGAAGTGCATCACTGGGATTCCCATTGGTCCCATATGCGCACTCGATGCACCGTGCTCTGTCATTTACACTTACTGCGTCACCCAGAGACTTCCATTACCCCAAGCTCTGTGTGTCACGCGGTGCTTGTGGTAACGTGCTACAGCCCTTGCGTCAGATCTGATACTTACGGCGCACCGATATGGACCGCAATAAGTGCGCAAGTTTACATTGACTTTCATTGCTTTTGCAGTCCCTTGTGATGGCAACCTAGGTTTCACCTGCAAGTGTAAACGGGGCCTCAAACTTAATTAGGATCACTTGAAGATAGTAAAGCGGAAAAACTAACTATGAAAAACTAACTATAACAAGTAACTTGTCTATATATCTTATCTAAAGTTTAGATAGTTTACACAGCAAATATAGCTGCAAACAGCTTCAACAGTTTATGATTATTTATTCCTGTGATACAATGAGAGCAACCATGTTCTGTTTGTCACATTACACACAGGCAGGCTGATCTGCATCTCCAGCCCTCAGCCTGTGAAAACTTCACTCCCCTCTCCTCCTCCCCTCTGCCTCTGAAATCTCTGGCTAGTAACCTCCTCCTCCTCCTGCCTAGACTGAGCTCCCATAAGCCCTTGCTACTAAGGCTCAGAGTGCCAAAGCACTCTGCAGAAGCTGTAGGTGGGGCTTGTTTAGTTTATATAAAATTAGAGTATTAAAACAAACCAAAAAAAGTATTTGGCTTGAGAAATTCCCTATAAACTATATGAAAGGAACACAATTATGCAATGAGTAAAAGTTTATCTCAGATCCACTTTAAAGCCTCATCTACACGCCTAGATGAGGCTCCGATCTGGCGGCTCGATTAGCCGCCGGATCGCCTCTTCCGCGTCCCCGCTCGCCCGCGCGTGCGCCGGATTCAATACCCGCTCGTCCCCGCGCCGCGCCGCTTATCTTCCGCTCGATTCCCTGCCATTGTCCGCTCGTGGGGAACGAGCAGGGAATCGGCGGTAGCAAGATCCGACCTGTCGGATCTTATCAATCGAGCCGCATCAGCGGCTCGATTGATAAGCCACATCGCCGCCTCATCTACGCGTGTAGATGAGGCTTAAGGGACAGCTGAATAGGCATAAGAAAGAACGAGTGATACTTGGATTTAGGAGGGGTGGAGGCGGTTAAAGTCTCTATCTAATTAAATGCGCTTTGGAAGCCACACACTAGATTATATATGGATTGAGGAATGCTGGTGTTACTGCAGCACCTGCTTTCAATAGAAGCCCAAGGGGAGGGTGAGCAGCATAAATTGGGGGGACAGGAATGAACAAAGGGGTGCACATGTCAGGATAGAGGTATACCAAGACATGCATGCTTGTTCGAGGAGCAGCAAACTTCTAAAGTAAAGGATGGAAATTGACAAAGATGTGGGTGTAAGGAAAGCACAGACCTCTCAGAGGAGGAGGCAAGATTTAGAAGTAATGGGATTACGTATGCTATGTGTGCGATTACTGGAACAGAAGTATGGAACTGCATCTGAAGAGGTGTCACTGGTGGCTTGTGGACAGGAAGGATGCAGTGATGGCTGTGGGGTAGTTTGCAGCGATACATCAGGGCAGATGGGTGGGAATGCTGTGTGTGAGGTCAGCACAAGAATAGCAGAGGTGGCTGCAGGGGAGGATGGAGATGCAGCATATAGCAGAAACACTCATGTCTTGTCTTCATCTAACGCCCACAGAGCTGTAACACCAAACACAGCCTGGTGTATTTATAGGCTGCGTCCCCCTCCTCTGTGCCTGCACCAAAATCCTCTGCAGGAAGAGCAGGATGGAGAGTGCTGTTATTCCACCAGCAGTTCTCTATAGCTGCCTTCTCTTCTAATGCCAGAGACATCGATTTACAAACCAGCTTATAAGAGATGTTACAGTAGTTCGCACCCTCACAGGTTATATGTAGTGTTAAAAGAAAGGCCAGTCCAGACAAGTTTCAGCTAAACTACGCTCTGCTGTGCTGCTACTGGGTTCTACTGCCTCCCCTAAGGAGAATATACTTTCAGTTACTGTATTTAACATTTATTACAGAGTTCATGGTATGTATATGGAGTGTGGTATAGTACTGTATTAGCTGGGCCTATTTTTAACATTGAGTCGCAAGTAACCATAAAGCGTGTTTATCCGGCATCAGCTGATCCCCGCACACCTTTGATGGATGTTGCCCGTCGTGGATCGGGAGCTAATCCTCTTAGGTGACATCGCTGGGCCGGCTGTCAGCGGTGTAGCGGAAGGGCCATGGAAGGACAAAGAGCAGTGCGTGTGTGACGTCACATAGCAGCTGGGGGAGTGGCGCGAACAGGGCGGTGGAGCCGAAGCTGGAGTTGGAGTCAAGGAGTCGGAGCAATTTTGGGTACCCGGAGTCGGAGTTGGAGTCAGATATTTTATAAACTGAGGAGTTGGAGTCGGAGTCGGATGATTTTTGTACAAAATGTACAGCCCTGGTAAGTATTAGACTAAGGAGTCGGAGTCAAGGAGTCGGAGCCATTTTGGGTACCCGGAGTCTGAAGATTTCTGTACTGACTCCACAGCCCTGGGTGCGAACAATGTGATCAGCTTCGCTTGGGGTGAGTAGATCCACCAGGCATATCGATCACGGCTTAGGGCCGGGGGCTGCCATACACATGTCTGATTTTAGGCTAAAGCGGTAGTTATCGGACGACTTAAGTCAAGCATATGTACGGGCCTTTTGTGCCAGATAAACAAGACTCTACATGGATGGATGGATAGATAGAAAACAGATTGCATTCACTACTGTGTGGCTAAAGTAAGTCCTCTATAGCATCTTCAGGTGCTTGTACCTAAAACAGGTGACAACTCACATGATTACATACATGCTTCTGTATTGGCACTAACAAGACTGTACAGCAGATGACAACAAAAGCCCTGACTGTTCCATGTGTCAGAATACACTTCCTCTAGACCAGGGATGTCCAACTCCAGTCCAGTCCTCAACAGCTGAAATCCTCACATAGTTCTGGCACAGCTCAAATTAATCGATGGGACTGATTCAGGAAAGGTGTGGTTCATCAAGTAGAACATTTCTCAGCCCATCCTAAACAATGGCATTGATATGGCCCTTGGGGACTGAAGTTGGATATTCCTGCTCTAGACAAGACAGAATGGGCACAACTGCTACAAATACACACACATCGGAGACTGACTGATTCCTTATGTGTGGCCATAGATTGCCCAATAAATACAAGTTGTGAGCAACACTCCTGATTTCACCTTTGATGGTCAGGCAATCTATGGTTTTCCTGTGGGCCATCTGTGGGCCATGGACTAGCACCTCCAGTGGCCATAAGCACTTACTGCACACAGAGATTTTTCAACAGGAACATATATAAAGTGCTACAGATTGCAAGCTGTCTCTGTTAGGAAAACATCTTATCTCTTCCCCAAATATAACAGGTGGCTTTTTGAATCAACAGGGACGTTCAGGAGCTCATTTTATTTCACATTCATTTTGCTTTTCATTTCATCAGCCTGCCTCTCTGGAACTATAGCTCGTTATGACATGCAGTTTTTACTTATGGTAACCTCTGAATATGTCGGTTTCATCAAGTGATCTATTTATTTCACCCAGCTCGAAATAGATTTACTTAAACAATTACGATGCTCTGAAGTGCCTAACACTCTCTAGCGAACCCCTTGATAGCTTCACCAGCACAAGCGCTGCTGGAAACTCTGTCACATCTCTTTTATTTTATTGTGTGTGACTTGCATAATTTATTCACACCTCCAGAATGCATGCAGTGACCAGTGCTGTCATAGTTCCCTTTCTAGAGACATGATCATCAGAAGGCAAAGGAATTGCTGGCTGGTTGTGAAATCTGTCTTAAATGACTCATCTGTCTCTTAAAATAAAACAAGTGCAAAAATATAATAATTATGACCTTCTAGAAAGCATTTGTGTGATTTTTTTCCCTCCCTAGCAGTTTTGCACCATGAGTTTCATCAATGGAGAGCTTACTTTTCCACCATTACTAGCTATGATCTCTGACCAACCCCCCAAAATACTATTTACCTTCTATGCCATAGCTTTTTCCTAAAGGAGGTTTCCCTACGCATAAAAAGCTATTGCTGCTCCATGACTAAACAAATCCCCCCTCCAATGATATTAAACCCAACAGAACATCCTTCCTCATGTAAAACTATACCTCCTACATGTCCCAGCAATGCCCCCCCACCAACATAAAATACTTTCCTTACACTGTAGCAGTCTCCACCAATATAATTTTCCCATTGTAAAATCTGTACCCCATGCATCTCTTAACTCCTTTAACTTCTTGGTGACCGCATCACGCCGATGGGCAGCCCCAGGACCGCCTAATGCCGATGGGCGTAAAGTCCTGGGGCAGAGATTTGCAGGATCTCCACTTGGATGACGGAGCTCTGCTGATGCCTATGACAGCCGATCACCGTGATTGGCAGGCGGGGGGAGGGAGGGACGGGTAAAAAAAAAAAAAAAGGAAAAAAATAGGGAAATGTATTTAAAAATGAAACAAAAAAATATTTATAAAAAAAACAAATAAACATTGGGGGAGCAATCAGACCCCACCAACAGAAAGCTGTTAGTGGGCAGAAAGAGGTGGGGGATCACTTGTGTGCTGAGTTGTACGGCCCTGCAACGAGGCAGTGGCCTAATTTATAAAAAATAGCCTGGTCACTAGGGGGGTTTAAGCCTGTGGTCCTTAAGTGGTTAAAGACCCTAGCCTCTCCCCAAACATAAATATTTATTTTCCTCTTTATGTCCACCTCCCAGTCACCTAAATCTTACCTTTCCCTGAGCCCAATTGATAGAAAATGCTAAAAATACTTACCAAAGTAAGAAGTCCAGTGCCAAAATCACTTGTGCTGCAACTACGCAGCATAGGTACTAAGATTATACTAAGTGCTGTGTAATCTGGGTGCACAAAGCTTTGGCACCAAACTCATTCGGAGCAGCTGTCTTTGGTACCTCATTCTTAGGAATGGAACTCCCATGGCCACAGATTCCAATGCGAAACACCTCTGTGCTGGATAGATCTGCCTTGTTCTACAAATGGCAGCCTAATGGAATGTACAATATGCTGCTTTTAAAATAACCAGGTTGAAAAGAAGGTTCGCAGATCTTTTCTTGGGGCAAAATCAGTAATGCATTATGATGTTTACTGTCGCTTACTGTCATAGTAGCATGTAAACCGTTTAAATGCACAATGGCCTCAATTCACTAAAGGCAGTTTGGTAAAATAATTTAGAATGGTAAAAAATACCACATTCGGTATTTTACACTCTTTTTCCAAATTCACTAAAGATTTTTCGCATGAGGCAGAAGTTCGGTAATTTACCAAACAAACATGCCTCAATTCACTAAGCCCTGCTCAGTGTCACTTACCAGCGTGTAGCAGGTCAGTGCTGAGGCAGGGAGCTGTGTTTATGAGTCTGGGTTTTCTGTCCACTGCATCTCTGACATCCCTTTAGATGTGCTGCAGCCACCAGGGGGAGCTCTTCTATATGACAGTATATGGATTTTCACATCTAAAGGGATGCAGAAAAGCCTCATAAAATGTCACCTTCCCCTGCACTACTCCAGTGAAGACCCGCCTTCCACCATGTCAGATCAAATCAGCTTGAGAAGCAGGGCTGTGTGGATCTCCCTATTGGCTGCATGGCTCTCCCTATTGGCTGTATGTCAAGTTATTATATGGAGAGAGCATGGAGAGAGCATGAAGAGAGAGAGTGATCTGCTGGTCAGAGCTAAAGAAAATTATTTAACACTTTTGCCGAATTTATCGAATGCATAAATCTTTGTGAACTGCACTTTCTCGACATTTCCTGAGGCAATTACCGCACAAGTCGGTAATTTACCTCACTAGTCGGTAATTCTAATTTTCTGTGCAGCAATAGGTATAGTGAATTGGAATTTGGGACGGTGTTCGGTAAAATCATCTGTTTTAGCATTACTGAAAGCGGTAATGCTTAGTGAACTGAGGCCAATATCTCTCCAGCAGCCTTTCCGGCGGCTGCTGGAGAGATACATAGAGGGCGCACTTCCATTATGCAGACTGGCCAAGACTGACTAAAGTTACAGGACCCAGTACAGAAGACGGAGAAGACTGAGGATGGCGGCGTGGGAACGATCCGTGCGCATGGAGCTGGAGGAAGCCCCAGGTATGTATAAAACATTTAATTTATCTCAGCTCTGGTACACTTTAAAAAAATGGTGCAGTCTTCAAATGCTGTTCTTTTATGAAAGTAAAGCATAAGCAAAATGAACAATAGGTGTATTGGGCAAAATATTTTTTTTACCCACCACCATTACTCATTCATACAAAGGTTAAAACTAAAACCATGACACAACCCATTGTCAGGAACTAAGAGACTCATCATACCTGCTTTGTAAGCGGCTGGATAGGGTACTGGATAAGTACTCTGCCTTTGATATGGGAGACCAGGGTTCTAACCCTGGCTAGGGTCAGTACCTATTCAGTAAGAAGTCCTTGGGCAAAACGTCCTGCACTGCAGGGTGGCCTCTTGAGTGCGCCCTTAGTGGCTGCAGCTCTTGAGCACTTTGAGTCCGACAGGAGAAAAGTGCTATTCAAATGTTAGGATTATTTTAAGCAATTTCTATTAAAATTCAATGTTGTAATCCATGTCAATTTTGCAAATGTCTAAAATGTTTAACTTCTTATGTAATTTTACTGTAAAGGATAAGTGGACGTGGCACTGTATCATCTTAAATCTGCCTCTTATTCTCTGGCTGGGTACAAAGTGGCATACAGTGGCTAAAACATACACTGTTTACATACACCCTCCATCCCCCGCATCAATCCCATAACTCACTCTGCACCTATTATACACCTAGTATACTGTACTTAGTTTGATCCTACCCCCTCCCTTTAGATTGTAAGCCTCTGGAAGGGTGTCTTCCCCCCCTCCCCTCCCCTCCTAGTGTATACAACTTGATCATGAAAGCCCTTTATTGGGTACACTTCCTGACAGACTTGAACTCGAACTAGGTGGTCTCCAAAGACTTAAACTCCATTGCATGATCTTGTACTTTATTGTCTGTCTCCCTATCTATCTATAGTCCATTGCTGTGTAATATATTGGCGCTTTTGAAATACAATACATAATAATAACAATAGATCCTCCTCTGGATACACTGCTGTGTTATCCAGGCTAGTATGTGAAATGGAACATAGAGGCATCTTTACAGAGCATGCTAATGATACATTTAGCTGCTGTGGCTTTGAGCCAGTACTCTTTCTCATAACACTACAGTAAAGAATCATCCCCCAGAGTTAGTATTAATAATGTAACAGAGACATCTGCCCTACTCTCCTTCCTCCCTGTATCCCTGCAATTCCAGGGCTGCTTACATAACCAATGTTAAGGCATCGGGACAGGAAGTGAAAGTATCTCGGCAACAGGCATGGAGACAATGAAAACTACAGTATGTAATTCAGGCTCTTCTCTTCACTGCTAAAAATCATTTCTAATGCCATGTGAATCACGATTGGGAAGATTTCTGTTCCCTTCTACCAACGACACCTGTCGCTGGGAAAGGAAGTAATGGGGAAAACATGCTAAATAACAGGGATGCTTTACAAAGGGTCTACGTAATTATTAAAAACTAGTGACTTAGCTCGTTTAAAAATGGGCTAGGTCTGTTACTAATGCCACCGCACGCAGCCCATCACACACGCGCGTGCACCCGCTGCGCGTGCACGCCCGACGCACGCGCCCGCCGCGTACACACGCACACCCGCCCCTTCTGGCCTGGCCTCCTCCAGCTCTCTGCAGTGTCTCTGTGTCTGTCCCTGCACATGCGCAGTGCAAAAAAAGCAGTGACACAGGGACGGACGCAGGGACATTAGGGTTTTCTTATATAGGATGACAATTAACAGTCATACCAGGACTCCTTGCTTTCCTTGATGGGTCAGATTATGGAGGGCTCACTGCTACCCCTTTTGCTGAAGTGAGATTTGCTCCTATACTATGTTTATGTGAGGTGTAGATGGTTGCTATCTGTTTTATATGTTACTTATTATTGTGATCATCATTTAGTCCTGGACATTAGGAAATTCTCCTGCTACACTTAATATCACAGTCTGTAGTTTATACTGTGTTGGTATATTGATGTGAACATCTGTTTAAGCAGTGATTTGGCTTGTCCTCAATTTTTTGTTTTGGTTAAAATATTTTGTTTTGGTAAAAAAAAAAAAAAAAATTACAAAATTAGAATATTACACCATTCCTTTTAATAAATATCCAAGGTACGGCCCGGTTCACATTAGCGGTTGTTTGCCAAACGGACCGGATGACCTGACCGGATCCGGACCGGATCCGGATCGGAACCGTACGGTTCTGATCCGGATCCGGTCAGGTTGCATCAGGTGGCAATCAGGATGCGATCCGGATCCGTTTGGCAAAATATACGTAAAAAAAAAAAAAAATGTTGGGGTCTGGGAGGTCAGCAGAAGGGGGACCTGTGGAATCAGGCCCTCTGCTGTTTAGCACTCACCTCCACCTCCGACATGCTGCCAACATCCTGCCAACACCTCCAGCTCGTGCTGCTCCACTCCAAAATGCTTGCCCATGTGTCCCCAGCCAATATCGCCGCAAAAATCCGCATAGGAAGTGGGGTAGAAGATCCGGATTTCTCAGCCAGTGTGTTGTGCGGCCTCCGGTTCCCATTTGTTTGTATTGGCCGGATGGTGCAGTCCGGCTCCGCCCCGGATACGGCTGCCGGAGGGGCCGGATGAAAAAATAGCGCATGTTGGAACGGAGGCCGGAGTCCGGATCCGGCCCGGATCCGGTCCGGCTCCGGTTCTGCAGAACGGACCCATGTGAACGGACGCATAGGCTTTAATTGCTATGCCGTGCGTCCGTTCCGTCCGTTCTGCAGGCGGTGCGGCTCCGGCACGGCGATTCCGGAGGGCCACCGCAAGTGTGAACCGGGCCTAAAATAAAACAAAGCAAAACAAAAAACACTATATACTTACATCCACTCCTGGACCGTTTTGTCCATTTCCCCCCACAAGCTTACGTTTGTCCTCCATCTGTCCAGAACTAGGGCCCCGCTGATAGTGGTCGGCACCTTTGAATCAGATGCTATATGACTCACGCATGCGCAGTTGGCTCCTTGTGGCCTCTCTTTCCAAGCTCCCAGTGGCATCCTTATTGCTGCTTGCAGTGCTCTAAGCAGTACAGGAGTGAAGATGGCACACAGACAAAGAGACCACAAGGAGCCCACTGCTCATGCACGAGTCAAATAATGGATGGTGGACCAAAGGGGGGGGGGGGGGGGGGTAAAAGGACAATGTAGTCCAGGAGTGCATTTCATTGTGGATGTAAATATACTGTTTGTTTGGGGGAGGGTTGGAGGGGAGGGGGTGTGGGGTACCTTGGGTTAAAGACAACATTCAGGAAAGAGGTGTGAAATTCTGAGTTTTTTTTATCATCTGTCACCTTGGTGATTCTTTTTTCTCATATCATGTCCCTGGGACCTACATAAAGATTTGTGGCTTTAACATGAACACTGATAGAAAAGGAACTGATGATCAGCAATAATACCTGGTTTGGGGTTCAAAATCCTCCTCACTTTACAAAATGTATGTTTTATTTGTTGCCAAAGGAAGTGATGGACATTCTCACGCATGGGACATAGGTAAGCATTCGAAAATCCAAAACAGGCCCTAACTTATGCTCACTCTATATATTATGTCTTCTGGAATGGGTTTTAAGTTTTGATCAATACAATAAATAAAAAATGGTTAACTGCTTATTTTTCAAACCCAAAACCATAATCACGTAACTATTGTGACTGCCATTGAATTTCCTTAGTCTCCTATTAATTTCACTGTGGCAGAAGCACCTCCTCTGTGCTTGAAAATCTGCTTCCCACAGTGATAAATGGGAGGGGCGTGTCCCAGACTGCCACATAGACAGAGCTTTCCTGACAGTCAACTGTACAGAAAGACAGTTGGCATGGCAACAAAACCTCTATATTTTACTTGGGGAAAAAATTCTTCTTCCTTAAAGAGGAACTCCAGGGAAAATAATGTAATAAAAAAGTGCTTCAATTTTACAATAATTATGTATAAATGATTTAGTCAGTGTTTGCGCATTGTAAAATCTTTCCTCTCCCTAATTTACATTCTGATATTTATCATATGGTGACATTTTTACTGCTGGCAGGTGATCTCAGTGGAATGAGATGCTGGTTGCTCTTTTGGCAATTGGAAATAGCTGTAAACAGCTATTTCCCACAATGCAATGAGGTTCACAGACTGGAAACTGTCAGGACCATGGTCCTGATATCACACTGTGGGAGGGGTTTCACCATAATATGGGTACAGAGCCCCCTGATGATCCGTTTGACAAATGGAAAATATTTGTCATGTGAAAGGGGGTATCAGCTACTGATTGGGATGAAGTTCAATTCTTGGTTATGGTTTCTCTTTAAAGAGAAACTCTGACCAAGAATTGAACTTTATCCCAATCAGTAGCTGATACCCCCTTTTACATCAGAAATCTATTCCTTTTCACAAACAGACCATCAGGGGGCACTGTATGGCTGATATTGTGGTGAAACCCCTCCCACAAAGAAATTCTGAGTACGTACTCCTGGCAGTTTCCTGTCTGGGAACCTTGCTGCATTGTGGGAAATAGCTGTTTACAGCTGTTTCCAACTGCCAAAACAGCAAGCAACAGCTATATCACCTGCCAACAGTAAAAATGTCACCATGTAATCAATGTCAGAATGTAAATCAGGGATTTAAAAGATTTTACAATGGGCAAACACTGACTTAATCATTTATACATAATTATTGTAAAAAAGAAGCACTTTTTGGTACTTACCCGTTAGCCGGGCGCATCCGGCAGGTGGCGCTGTTGTAGCGAATTTCATTCATGCTTAGTTAACGTAGTGCTGTGTGAATGGAAGCGCCGCAGGTGGCGCTATTTACATTGATACGGCACATAACAATAACAGTGTTAATGGGAACTAATATGTATTTCAAGTGGCCGGAACTGTTACTTAATGCAATTAAAATGAAGGCGGCGGCAATGTAACAGATGAAGCCGCCGCCTTCGTCTGTTCTTCGTCTTCTTCTCCCCCTTTGCCCTCCTCTGGCTTCTATACAATGCTGGCAGCCTGCGGGGACATGCGTGTCCCCCCAGAGTCGTTCGTCGCAAGAAAACAAACAGGATTCCCTTCCGCGACAAACGACTCTGGGGGGAGACGCATGTCCCCGCAGGCTGCCAGCATTGTATAGAAGCCAGAGGAGGGCAAAGGGGGAGAAGAAGACGAAGAACAGACGAAGGCGGCGGCTTCATCTGTTAAATTGCCGCCGCCTTCATTTTAATTGCATTAAGTAACAGTTCCGGCCACTTGAAATACATATTAGTTCCCATTAACACCGTTATTGTTATGTGCCGCATCAATGCAATTAGCGCCACCTGCGGCGCTTCCATTCACACAGCACTACGTTAACTAAGCATGAATGAAATTCGCTACAACAGCGCCACCTGCCGGATGCGCCCGGCTAACTGATAAGTACCCACTTTTTTTTATTACACTATTTTCACTGGAGTTCCTCTTTAAAGGCACCTATTGGTAATTTAGAGGACAGGAAATTATTCAAACTATATAATTTTTATCATCCTCGGAACAGGACTTCATTATTCTCCACTTTATCAAGAAAATACAAGATAAAAAATATGCAAGCAATGACAACTGTTGACTTACAGGTCGAAGATGAGATAGTGGAAGCCTTCCTCTGATATACTGTCATGCAGCCGTACTGCAGAGAGAAAGAGAGAGACAGACAATTACATACCAACTCCACATAATCAATAAAAAACATTCAGTGAATTGCCGAAGGCTCCAGAAAACATTTTAACTATCCTAAAGTCAGAAAGATTGAACAACACATCGTAATCTAAGATTTATAGGAATTGCCCATGTTCCATCACAGCCAGGACTGAGCTGACCGAAAACAGTGCTTTAGGGTCAAACTGTTCCCTCAGATTTATTTTTTTTCAGAGTGAGATGCACATACCAAACAGATGGATTTAGAAATCTTTCTTCTACCGAGTCACATGCTCGATACTTCAGTCATCAAAAGATCTTACATAATTGTGGGTTTGAGTACAAGAGCAATGACAGGATTAAAAACAAGATTGTTAAGGGTTGACTATGCCCCACAAATCTACAGAATACGGTACCCAAGCAGCTCAGGGTGACCCAAAATCAGTAGGAAAGTATAGGGCAGGGGTCCCCAAACGTTTTGGGTCAAGGGCCAGGTCAACATACTTCAGACTGCTGGGGGGCCGGAGTATACATAAAATAATGTAGAAGTCTTTGTGGGCCAGACAGTGAAGCATACCCAGGTTACAACCTGCAGTCCAATTGGACAGCAGTGTCACTTGAAGTGGAATGTGATTGAAAACCAGTGAATAACTGCTTTCTGGCTTCATTCTATAGGCTTGATTCACAAAGCGGTGCTAACTGTCAGCACGCCTGTGAAAAGCCAAAAACTAAGCACGCACGGTGCGTGCGATGCGTCCATTAAACCCTATGGGCGTTGCGCGCACACTTGTGCAAAACTTTGCGCGCGATCAACAGCACAAAGCGGTGCTAACTCAGCTGGTGCAAAGTTTAGCACGCCTAAAAGTTTTTAGGCGTGCTAACTGGGTTAGCACCGCTTTGTGAATCAGGCCCTATATGCCAGCCACCAATATTTAAAGATGTAGCTGACCGCATCTACAATACATTTTGTGTGTGGTGGGGCCAGTAAAAAAGCCTCAGGGGGCCACATTTGGACCACTGGTATAGGGGACCAAAAGGCCTTCCTACTAAAAAAGTAATGTTTAGTGTGGTTTGCCTACACGAGTGGTTCTGTGTGTAAACCTGGCTGACAAAACTGAGGTTCTTTTCAGAGCCTAACAGCAAAGCAGCTCCAGACACAGTCATCACCACTGAGATTAGGGAACTCAGACCTTACTAGCTCTAACACTGTGTGAGCAGCTTCGGTTTACTGATTGATGGGGAATTAATCTTCAGGAATCAAATCTCAGCTGTGGTGAAACATTCCTTCTTTGGCCTATCGAATATTGCAAAAACTAAGCACCTCATTCCCTCAGAGTATCTTCCAACCCTAGTTCACGCCTTCATCACATCACAGCTAGACTATTGCACCTTCCAAGTAAAGACCTACACCGCCTGCAGCTAGTACAGAATGCTGACACAAGACTGTTAACAAGCCAACCCCGGCATTGCCACATAACACCAATCCTTTGCTCACTACACAGGCTACCCATTGGAATGCTAATATTCAAATCCCTACACAACCTAGGCCCTGGATACCTGAAGGATTTGTTGCATATGCTTCACACCTCCCGCAACCTCAGAGCAAAAGGATCCAATAACTTGACCACCCCCAGAGTTCGACCAAAAATCCTTTGGAGCCAGAGCTCTCTGTCATGCTGCCCCTACCCTGTGGAATACCTTGCCAAACATAATGAAGACAGCTCCAACCCTGGACACTGTTAAATAAAAACTGAAAAGCCACCTGTTTAGTCTGCCATTTATGATCACATAACATTTCCCCTGTACGCATCACTATGTACTGATCTGAGAAAAGCTTATGCGCTTTGGGTCCTACGGATACAAATGTTTCGTTGTTGTTGTTGTTCAGGGGCATACATTGATAATTTGCAAATTAAGTAGCGGTGCATTGTGGGTAACCACAGTTACACACTTAAATCTGAATGATCACAAATAACTTCTGTTTTAAGAAGGAAAAGCACGCTATGCCCCACAAATGTACCTTTGGGAATGTGTTCGGTAGGAGCATACTGGCAACGAGCAGGTTCACTTAATTGCTCTTATAGCTACGCTGTAGAATATACTTACTGATTACTGTCTGCTAGGCTTGCTATTTTATCCTCAAATTACTTATACACATGAATTATACATGTTCTGTGACTCATTATACCTAAACTCTCTCTTTTAACATGAGAACACCCAGGCAGCAGTACAAGCTTTACAGTGCCAATATAATAGATATACTACCACCAGTGGTAGCAGATGCCAACGTTTTGTTGTTCTTGGACATCACTGCTTGTAATCATGTCAGCCAGGTGCCAGCATGCTGCTTGCAGGTTCAGTGTGACCCAACACAGTACATTGTAACAATGTTTTGCTTACTGCTCTCCCTACTAATAATGTGTACTGGCCAGGGACAGCTGTCTGCTGGAAAATAATACTACCTATAGAAGGATTAGCTTTAGAGGTGAAGCAAAGGCTATAGCAGCTATCGTGGGTCCAATGGGGCCCAAGAGAAAGGGAGGCCAAGTTTGTTCCTAATCTCTTGGCGTTTTTTAGCCTTCTCCCCTCCGTGACCACTAGAGGCTTATACTCCTGTCAAGAGGCGGAGCTCAAAAGGGGGCAGGGCATACATTCAGTGTAGAGAGTGTAGAAATTAGTGAGTGCACACCAATGCAGAATGCTCTAACTCAGGGGTGTCAAACTCAAATTCAAAGTGGGTCGGAATTGAACAGTGGAACCAAGTCGCTGGCCAACTTCAATGTCTACTGGCCACCTCTCTTTCTTATGAAGTTCTCTGGTTTCTAATGGCCCTCCTCCAACCCCTATTTATTTCCCTGGTGGCTAGTGGTCCCCACCCTCCCCTATACAGTTCCCTAGTATTTAGTGCTTTCCCCACTACCTCCTCCATATTGCTTCCCTTGTATTCTAGGGCTTCACCTCCAATATAGCTTCCATTAGCTTTCCTGGTGGATTAGAGTGGGCCAAACATAATGCAAAGTGGGGAAACTACTTTTGGGCCAAATTTTATGGCTCTGAGGGCCAGATTTGGCCAGCGGGCTGGAGCTTGACATGTATGCTCTAACTTAATAGAATGGAGTTAGTCCCCTCTTAACAGTGACATTGCTGGTCCATTTGTATCCAAAAAGGGTGCTTTTGAACAGCAAATGCAAGTGTAATGACAAATTTAAACATTGCACAAAAATTCCTCCAATAAAGAAGTGAACACTGGCAAAATTTTCTATCACACCACATCACAGTGCATTTGCGCTTTATAGTGGAAACAAGTCATAAGAAAACAGAAGACTGGTAATTAAGTGCAAAGCCATTGAAATTCAGACCAGTGTTTTTTTTTTTGATTTTTTTTTTGCCCCTCTTCCTGAAAAATGGTTGTGTGCTTTAAAATGTATTTTAGATATCACTTTATGCCAAGGAGTAGTAGAATAGATTTTATTTCCCATTTTATGCATCCCAGAATTTTATTTGCTTTAGGTGCTGCTTTTGTATTGAATATGGTTGCTTATCAACCATTACCCCCAAGTCTTTCTCAAAGTCTGACGTTTCCAGCGGTATGCCATTTATTTCATATGGTGTTCTTTGGTAGGTCCAAGGTGCATCAGATTACATTTATCAACATTAAATTTAATCTGACGTATTCCTGTCCACGTAACCTTGCTGTCAAGATCCTGACGTAATGATTCACTATCCTGCTTAGGTCACTATTCTGCTTAGTGTTCATAATTTTGTATCTGCAAAGATCTAATTTTACTCAGTATTCCCTCCAATAAGGCATCTTTTTTTTTGTACAATAGACACTAGGTTGTTAATAAACAAGATTGGAAAGGGTTGGACCTGGCAATAACCCTTGTGGGACCACACTGCTAACGGTTTCCTATTTAGAGTAAGATCTGTTTACCACCACTCTTTGCCTCCTGTCCCCATTTATCTATCCATGTACACACACTTTTCCTGAGCCCTTGCATCCTCTGCTTCTGCACCTGGCTATTGTGGGGAAGAAGCCCAAGAATAAGATATCTATTGCTTTCCAAAAATCTAAATCCACATTCATCACTTCATATAAGCTGAGTATGTTGATCAGGCAAGACCTGTTTATTAAAACCATGCTGATCAACTGACTTTAGATTGTTCTGAACTACATATATTTTTAGAAAGCCCTAATAGAGGGGCGAAACGTCGACTATCCTCCGCACCTCAACTACACATGTGTCTGATAAGTATATGTTATTTACTGCAGTGATTGCATATCAATGTTTTTAAATGGATCTAATTAAAAGTTAAATGTTCTATGGCTATGGTGAGCTGCTCCTGGAGCTTGTTTTCTTTTTGATTCATTGCTTAAGCTGGTACTCTGGAGGTTGCACCACCACCCAGTAGGTCTACAAAGAATGCAATTGCTATAGGGAAGTGCACTCGCCACAAACATTTTTTCTTACAATATATTTTTATAACACCTCTTAGCATACTTTCAAGCAGTTTACACACATCTGTTGTTAAGCTTACAGATTTTAGTTTTCTGGTTCTGATTTTCTGATTTGCGCGTGAAAGAGAGTCACAAAAAAAAACGATCAAGTGGCCTATCAATAACTGAACTCAACTCCCTTAATACATGGGGGTGAATGCCATGTACTACGAGACAAGGGCATAACTTTGGTAACGACTGACGCAAAGCATCCATTTAAAATCTCAGCTTTAGCTGTATCATCCACAATCAAGTTCCCACCTTGATCGTTTAGAAGTCCAATACTCTCAGCTTTTTTTCTTTTTGAATGTATATATTTCTACAACTTTATGGGACTTGACTTTACATCACTAACAACTTGTTCTTCTAGTATTATTTATCAGTGTTTTCTATATCTAGTATTTTTATTATGATAAGGTATGTAGACACCAGCACCATCCCACCTACACATACATGATGTTGTTGTAATCTCCTGTTGTCTGGAAACCTATCTAACACTGCCAAGTAGTATATCATTTCCCATATTCATATTTCTGGCATGCCAGCTGTTCTTTAGCATCTTTCATGGAATTAATTTTTTTGAACCAACCACGCCTTAATAGTGTGCATGTATGTTGGAGGGGGGGGGGGGGGGTAGTTGATTTCTGTTTATCAGGAATCATGCTTTTGCCTGTGTTTAATATGTGGAGAAATGCAGATTTTATATGTTTTTGTATTTTAACTAGAGTTCTCAGTGGAAAAAGTGGATAGGGCTGTAACCCCTTTTAAGGTGGCCACTAACGATACAGTTTGCTGAACGATTGTTTACTAACGATTCTTCATATGAACGCTTAGAAATGATTGTTTGGGACCACTAATGGACAAAACTCTACCAATCTGATCAACTTAAAGGAGTTGTCAGGGAAATTTGAATAAAATAAACGCTACTTACCGGGGGCTTCCTCCAGCCCCAAGCTCCCAGGACCTCCCTCGCCGCAGCTCTGCCCGCAGCCGTTTGCCGGACCTCCGACCCGGTCCCCGGAGATGACGTCAGAGCGACCTGGGGGTCGCTCTGTACTGCGCCTGCGCGATAGGCGCTGTCAATCACCGCCACGTGGGCCGGAGTGGACTGCGCAGGCGCAGAACTACTGCGCCAGCGCAGTCCACTCCGGCCCACGTGGCGGTGATTGACAGTGCCGATCGTGCTGGCGCAGTACAGAGCGACCTCCAGGTCGCTCTGACATCATCGCCGTGGACCGGGTCGGAGCTCCGGCAAACGGCTGCGGGCAGAACTGCGGCGAGGGAGGTCCTGGGAGCTTGGGGCTGGAGGAAGCCCCGGGTAAGTAGCGTTTATTTTATTCAAATTTCCCTGACAACTCCATTAATGAAATTGGTCTGACAACCTGGTTGATTTCATTAATCTGATTGGTTAGGAGATTTCTGTCCATTAGTGGTCCCAAACGCTCATTTCCAATCATTCATACGAAGAATCATTCGTAAAAAGATCATTCAGCAAATTGTATCATTAGTGTCCACCTCTAATGGCTCTGATTGGGACTGAAAATAATGCCATTTAAGATCTATGATGCTGCTAATACGGTAAACAGTAATATGTATCAAGACAGTCTAGATTTATTTATTTTTTTTAAATCCCATTGTGAGCGACATCCACTAATTCACAAATCTTTCCAGAACTCTTTATTTTCTGTTATAACTCAACTCAAGGAGCTAAGAACATACATTCCTGATTTACATTCTGTCACAATTTATTTTTTCTGAACATTTCATTTTGCAGCCAACAGAACATTTCCAAAACTTACAGGAAGCTCAAAATATACTTCTTTGCAGCCATGGCAACAGTAATCTGTTTGGAGTACAGGTCGTTTAGAAACTTCCATGTTGCTGTATGAGTAGAGATGGTCAATTATGGCAAACTATTCTGGCTTGTATGCAAATTTAATTCTCCCTGTACACAACTTGTAATTGGGCCAATCATTTCTTATCGATTTTGATGAGCCCTGTTCCAAAATGCATACATTTGCATTATATTTGCATGCAACCATCTCTATTCATGAGTAAATACTGTAGCTGCAAAGGCCAGGCGCCACTATTACTTCTTTTCAGTACCTGCGCTAATCTTTTAACTAGCAGCAGACACTGACCCTCCTTTTAAAAACATACAGGCTTTGCTTTATGTGCACATAAAAACAATGTAAGCCAGGTGAAATAATGTATGCCAGAAGTGAAGAGACAGAACATAAAATGTGATTTGTCAGTAATCATACAGCCGATTCAGAAACTGGGACTGATACATAAAATGATGCTTTCTCACCAATATTTGGATGCTTTAATAAACGACAGATCCGGGCTTCTCTCTCTAGTTTTTGATGATCTGTATAATGAGATAAAAGACATGAGATTAGTGAAGAGGCTCAAAGCAGGTTACAGGTGTTAATCACAAAGAACTGGGTGCGGAATAATACCACTCTTCAGAATGTCATATTCATAACAGAAGTTGAAATTAAGAGCCAATATCATGCGGGATTAGCACTTTAAAGAGGAACTATTAGCTAAAACGCCCAAAACACATATGTAAGAAGATAAATACTTGCTCTACTTACATATTAGATGTATTGTAGTGTCCACGTTTTGATTCCTGTGATTACTTTATTGTTAAATTAGATGACTCCTGTTGCTGGCAGGGGCCATCTTGCGTGCTCTGGCTGGATCCTTCGACCCCCCTCCCGCACCCCCCTCCTCCCCGCACTGTTTTGTGCACAGCGGGGAGGAATAAATGCAGCAACAACAGACTCACCTAATAATGGATCCAAGCGCTGCAGTTCCCATGTATTCTCTGCACTACCACCAGAAGCAGTGCAGAGAATATAGAAGGAAATTGCAGTGCCTGGAACCATTATTCAGGGACACTGTGTGCGCCGCCTTTATCCTTCCCCGATGTTCAGTGCGGGGAAGAGAGAGAATCCGGCGGCAGTGGGTGGCAGAAGGGCTGAGGGGGAGGCGCAGACAAGCTACTGGAGGAGGGGGGCAGAGGACAGTGACAGTATATAGCCTCTGGCCCCCCTCCCTGCGCTCTTACAGCGGCAGAACCACTGGAGAGAAGGGGAGACCAAGGCAGCCAATCAAAGAGCAGAGAAGTGAGTGACAGAGGCATCAGCCAATCAGGCTGATTCAGCATGCTTGTCACTTCTCTTCTGCGGCCGTGCGTACGCTCTTAGAGCCTGGGGGCATGAGGAGAGAAGCTGCACATGGAAAAAAAAAGTAAGGATGATTTTAAACTTGTCAATTGCCTGATTAGCATCCTTTCTACTAATATATCAGCCTGCAATGTAGAACTAATTGTGTATTTTATGCCTAACAGTTACTTTTTAAGTTTACAGGGAGTGCAGAATTATTAGGCAAATGAGTATTTTGACCACATCATCCTCTTTATGCATGTTGTCTTACTCCAAGCTGTATAGGCTCGAAAGCCTACTACCAATTAAGCATATTAGGTGATGTGCATCTCTGTAATGAGAAGGGGTGTGGTCTAATGACATCAACACCCTATATCAGGTGTGCATAATTATTAGGCAACTTCCTTTCCTTTGGCAAAATGGGTCAAAAGAAGGACTTGACAGGCTCAGAAAAGTCAAAAATAGTGAGATATCTTGCAGAGGGATGCAGCACTCTTAAAATTGCAAAGCTTCTGAAGCGTGATCATCGAACAATCAAGCGTTTCATTCAAAATAGTCAATAGGGTCGCAAGAAGCGTGTGGAAAAACCAAGGCGCAAAATAACTGCCCATGAACTGAGAAAAGTCAAGCATGCAGCTGCCAAGATGCCACTTGCCACCAGTTTGGCCATATTTCAGAGCTGCAACATCACTGGAGTGCCCAAAAGCACAAGGTGTGCAATACTCAGAGACATGGCCAAAGTAAGAAAGGCTGAAAGACGACCACCACTGAACAAGACACACAAGCTGAAACATCAAGACTGGGCCAAGAAATATCTCAAGACTCATTTTTCTAAGGTTTTATGGACTGATGAAATGAGAGTGAGTCTTGATGGGCCAGATGGATGGGCCCGTGGCTGGATTGGTAAAGGGCAGAGAGCCCCAGTCCGACTCAGATGCCAGCAAGGTGGAGGTGGAGTACTGGTTTGGGCTGGTATCACAGATGAGCTTGTGGGGCCTTCTCTGGTTGAGGATGGAGTCAAGCTCAACTCCCAGTCCTACTGCGAGTTTCTGGAAGACACCTTCTTCAAGCAGTGGTACAGGAAGAAGTCTGCATCCTTCAAGAAAAACATGATTTTCATGCAGGACAATGCTTCATCACACGCGTCCAAGTACTCCACAGCGTGGCTGGCAAGAAAGGGTATAAAAGAAGAAAAACTAATGACATGGCCTCCCTGTTCACCTGATCTGAACCCCATTGAGAACCTGTGGTCCATCATAAAATGTGAGATTTACAAGGAGGGAAACCAGTACACCTCTCTGAACAGTGTCTGGGAGGCTGTGGTTGCTGCTGCACGCAATGTTGATGGTGAACAGATCAAAACACTTACAGAATCCATGGATGGCAGGCTTTTGAGTGTCCTTGCAAAGAAAGGTAGCTATATTGGTCACTGATTTGTTTTTGTTTTGTTTTTGAATGTCAGAAATGTATATTTGTGAATGTTGAGATGTTATATTGGTTTCACTGGTAAAAATAAATAATTAAAATGGGTATATATTTGTTTTGTATTAAGTTGCCTAATAATTATGCACAGTAATTAGTCACCTGCACACACAAATATCCCCCTAAAATAGCTAAAACTACAAACAAACTAAAAACTACTTTCAAAAATATTCAGCTTTGATATTAATGAGTTTTTGGGTTCATTGAGAACATGGTTGTTGTTCAATAATAAAATTATTCCTCAAAAATACAACTTGCCTAATAATTCTGCACTCCCTGTATTGAAATCCTTTAAAAGGTACAGCACATGATAAGCAATACAATCAGTATAAGATGAAAAACATAACATGAAGGCCCGGATGCCAGTAGCGTTAACCACTTACCGCATCTGAGGCAGTATATCTACACCCTGCAGGACATCAGTTCCTGCACAGGGACGTAGATAATCGTGTGTGTGAGTGTGTGTCGCGGGAGAGTAGTAGACTGCTGATCAGTGAATGGAAACACAGTTCACAAAAGTGAAAGCGCAGTACACAGGAATAGACGGGGAGCGGGGGGGGGGGGGGGGGGCATCTAGTGGCCAATTAGAATAAATATATCCTACATACTGTACTGCACATTATATTAAATAAAAATACATTAACCTCTTGAACATCACGCTAAGATTTAATGCCCTCACAAGCTTTAGCTAGCACTAGGCTAGCTAGCATAGGTAGCCGGCACCCTCCGATCGCCACCGATCCCCTCGATTATACTTTACCCAGCCTGGATCCAGCGATCAGGGCAGCCTCCCTGCACAGCTCCGGTCTCTCTATGGGGAGGATCGCGCATGACGTCATGGCGTCACCAACAACATGCGCAGACCCGATCCTCCCCATAGAGAGACCGGAGCTGTGCGGAAAGGCTGCGCCGATCGCTGGAGCCAGGTGGGGTAATGTATTAAGTGGCTGGATCGGCGGCGATCGGAGGGTGCCGGCTACTTATACTAGCTAGCCTAGTGCTAGCTAAAGCTTGTCTGGGCATCAAATCTTTTAGAATCTTTGTGGGGGACTTGTAATTCTACCGAGCGGTATGCCCGACACGGTGTGTCCGGCATACCGCTCAGGAGGTTAATTCCCCATTAAAATGAGCCACTTACTTCCCCCACTCTCCCATAGTTACCCCCAAAAAATGTGTAGAAAAAATGACATTTATAAAAAATACAGAAATAGTTACCTTAGGGACTCAACTTTTTTTTTAATATGTATGTCATGAGGGTATATTACTATTATTTTTGCAAATTAGGGCTTGTAATTAGTGACTGCCGAAAATCTGAAAAAAATACACCCTTATTTCTAAATAAAATATTGTCACCCTACATTGTATTAGGGATATATTTTAAATGTTGTAATAACTAGGACAAATAAAATAAACTTTAATGGACAAAAACTGAGAAATAATGATTTTTTCCCACTTGTTTCTTATTAATTCTGTTAAAGCAATTAGAATAAAATAATTCTTAGCAAAATGTACCACCCAAAGAAAGCCTAATTGGTGGCAAACAAGATATAGAACATTTCGTTGTGATAAGTAGTGATAAAAGTTATTGGCGAATGAAAGGGAGGAGAGCTGAAAGGTGAAAATTGCTCTGGTTCATAAGGGGAAAAACTCCTCAGTGGTGAAGTGGTTAAAAACGTTCCATTTAGTGAAACTAAACGGACTGGATCCTAGCTGATGTCAACAGATCCTCTATCAATCAATAGGATCTGTTCACATTCCACATTAGAACAGATCCATTCATCCTGTTCTGCCAAAGCCTTCAGAAGTCTCCCGTGGTGGCAGATTTAAACAGGGATGACAACAGTGGAACGTGGAGACTGTGGCCTCAATTCACAGAGCTTTATCAAACACTTTATCAAACGTTTGATCATTTTCCTCATGGGTAAAATCTAATTTTGAATTCACTAAGGTGTTATAGATTTTTTGATCATTTCATCGATAAAACATTCGATAAATCTATAACACCTTAATTATCAAACGTGTTTTATAAAGCTCCGTGAATTGAGGCCTGTGTGAGGAAGAGAAGGCTCTAGGACCCAGAGCCTTCCCTCTTCATAGGAGAGTATTTGTTGTTGTTTTTTTCACTTCAAAATGCTTTATGACCTCTAGAGGGAAGTGTGAGACTATGACCCCAAGATACTTGAAGGAAATAACCCAGAGCAAAGGGGAAGAGAGGTCACCGGGAGGGAGGAAAAGTATCCAATGGCATAACATAACATTTGGTCTAATTAACCCTGAGACCAGAGTCCGTACCATAGTCACTAATAACCTATACAGCAGTCATCAACGCGTCACCGAGATCTTCCAACAGCATATCAACAGCATAATTACTAACTTTGGGTTCTGTAGCATCCTTAACCAACCCATGATTATTTCTGTGTGCTCAAACCTTAGCTGGAAGGGGCTCTATCGCCAGGTCACATAGCAAGGGGGAAAGGGGGCATCCTTATCGATTATACCTATATAACTGGAATGATCGTGATAGCCAGTCATTAACTTTGACTCTAGCTATAGTACAAGTATAAAGCAATTGTGCCCAGTTTATATAGAAGGGTCACAATCCAAACTTGTGCAAGACCACAGACTGAAAATCCCATTCAACAGTATCAAATGCCTTTTTAAGTCAAGTAAAATTCCCATTCACATTCCAATACTATCATGTTTGGTTTGTAAATGAATGAAAAGTGGACAGAGATTAAAACTTGTGGAGGGGTCCCGCACAAATCCAGACTGATCACCATTAATCTGGGCTGACCGGATAGTATACTGGTTAAGGGCTCTGCCTCTGACACAGGCAACTAGGGCTTGAATCTCGCCTCTTCCTGTTCAGTAAGCCAGCAATTATTCAGTAAGGAGACCTTGGGCAAGATTCCCTAATACTGCTACTGCCTACTGAGCGCGTCCTAGTGGCCGCAGCTCTGGAGATTTCAGTCTGCCAGGAGAAAATTTTGATATAACAGAAGAATAACAACATTCAAAACACTGATTTCTGATGTACAATCGACCTAAAACTAACATCCCCCTCTCTGAACCCAAATTCTAACCCCCTATGGATTGCTAATTTCTATAGTGCGCATGCTCATACCATCACAAATCAAACTCCACATGCGCTTCAGCACATATTCATAGGTAGCACTAATTGCACCATAATTATAAAATGACAGCTGATTGCTACCTTATAATTGCAGGATGGCATTCTCCAATTTTATTCAAACAACTGTTCAACATATTGGGGCCATTGGTCACTGTCGGAAGTGTTGGATTGCGGCTGCGATGCAAGCATTTGGCCACAGATCAACACTTTTATGAGCCATTTGCCATCCAGAGCTGCATTCAAATGCATAGAGATTCAGCCTGCCACTTTTAGGCCCATTTGACATGGGCAGCTGATAGAAGAAACAAAGGAGCGCTCCTTGGTGCATTAATTTTTTAATCTTAAAAAACACGCAACATAGATACACTTACAATGTGTAGAAGAAATGAGCGCTTGTCAGCAGTGGCGTAGCTTACCAGCTGTGGGCCCCGATGCAAATTCTACATTGGGCCCCCCTAAGCACTCTATAGATAGCAATTGATTCGGCACACCAAAACCTGCCAATGGCAATTACAGTGTCAGAGGTGCAAGAAGGGGATGGGGAACAGTTTGTCAATGATTACCACTATTCAAAGTATCTATAGAAGTGATTATTACCAGCACAGGACCAATAGAGAGCTAATACTGCAATTGAAGGAGAGCCCTATGGGGCCCCTCTGGCCCAAGGGGCCCGATGCGGTCGCAACCTCTGCAACCCCTATTGCTACGCCCCTGCTTGTCAGGCCTGCTGGCGGTTCTCTCCCTGCTCCTGTGCCTGGCCGGGGCAGCGGGAGCGGTGGTGTCGGCGGGGGTGAATCGCGGTGGGCGGAGCCTGGTGCGCTGGAGCCGTATGACGTCACGACGCATTTCGATGTAACCACACCTTCGTCAGGTGACGCTACGGTCCCATCATCCCGCCCAGCTCTGCTGATCCCGGGGATCGGGCTCCGGTAGTTGGAGGCTTACACTCCCCCAGTGGGGGAGTGTAAGCCCACCCCTGTACCCTGATCATCCCTCTCCTCTCTCCTCCACACTTCTGTCTGCTCTGAGTCAGTCTCTCCCCGGAGTTTCCGTTTCCTGCTGCCTCCTTCTCCAACTACCGGAGCCCGATCCCCGGGATCAGCAGAGCCAGGCGGGATGATGGGACCGTAGCGTCACCTGACGAAGGCGTGGTTACGCCAAAACGCGTCGTGACGTCATACGGCTCCAGCGCACCAGGCTCCGCCCACCGCGATTCACCCCCGACGACACCACCGCTCCCGCTGCCCCGGCCAGGCACAGGAACAGGGAGAAAACCGCCAGCAGGCCTGACAAGCGCTCATTTCTTCTACACATTGTAGGTGTATCTATGTTGCGTGTTTTTTAAGATTAAAAAGTTAATGCACCAAGGAGCGCTCCTTTGTTTCTTCTATCTGCTACTTAGGATCACTGGCGCCACCCAGTTAAAGGAGCAGCACCTGTAACCCTTCACAGTACCAGGGGTGAACAGTAGCGTGGCAACAGACCGTCATACTGTACCTTGATCTGGCAGTAGGACAGGTCCTCTTCAGTGCAGCTGACTTGCAGCCTATCACTTCGCAGTGTTGGGACCCGCAAGGTGATAGGCTGCACAGCAGCTACACTGAAGAGGAAATGAAGAGGACCTGTCCCACCACCAGAACGAGATATAGTATGAAGCTCAGCTGATGCACTATGCAAGATCTGGGAGGGGGGGTTACAAGCTGCACACACATTGGGAGGGGCAATGCACACATAGCATCATTAAGTACGAAGGTACTTACTATAGGTGACCAAACCTCTGATCACCGCCCCAAAAAAATCAGATGACCCCCTGCTATAAATATGGCCATCTTACATGGGTAATTAGATTTTTCAAACTAGAGGATAAAGAAATGACAATGTGTTATCATAAACAGACCAGCAACACATGAAACCAGAAATACAAATGCAATACTGATAGTCATATCTGTTTCCAGCCGAGACTTCTAAGATCTATTGCCGCTTCTCAATATGGTATAACTCCTTTTCTGGTTATGAACAAATCTTCCAATTTTACCTCCCATGGTCCAAAACTACACATCTGTCAATCTCTTATTAAACCTGCTACGCCTGACACAAAAGGCTGCATAAGTGTTATTAGTGATGAAAAGCCATCATATATACCTGCTTGAGGAGCACATTATTTTATTTTGTGATGACAGAGACATACGTGTATACTGATGTAAAAAAGTTAAACGTTAAAGGATACCAGAGGCGACATGTGACATGATGAGATAGACGTGTGTATGTACAGTGCTAAGCACACAAATAACTATGAGTACTGTTTTTTCTTTCTCTGCCTGAAATAGTTAAACATTAGGTATGCAAGTGACTGTCCAGGTTGGGAAAGGTCAGACTATAGCATAACCCTCACTAAGGAATTACAGCCATAAAACACTTTCCTGGCACAAAATAGTACCTAAGAGACAGAAAGACATAAAAAGGGTCAACAATTCATAGATTTAGTTCTGGCATACTACAATGCATGTTTCATTGAGCAGAGACAATGAAATAGTAAAAACATAAAAAGTCAATTTAAAAATAAAATAAATCTGTGGGATATCTGAATAAAGGTCATTTTTAGGAGAAGGAGGATAGATACAGTAGTTTATCTCAACAGTTTATTTTCACCTCGTGTTTCCTTAAAGGTTATTCTTGTTTATGGTCACAATAATCTATAGTTATACGATAACATAAAAAATAAAGTATGTATGTGGTGGTCACAAATTAAGACTATTGATTTCCCTGGGGCCACGCTGAGATCCAATAGACGTACTATTATTAGTCTCATTATCGTTATAAATTATTGCTGTCATATACTGACATTTTGAACCTTTCATTGCCCTAAGAGTTGACGTAAGACTTTCCAGGGTCTTATCTGACCTATTTGGTGTCCCAGGCAGTTCAACCTCTGCCACCCCTCTCACACTTACATATGGAGAGGGTAGGGGAAATGTACTTAGCTGTAAGAAATTCAATGGCAATTACATGGTGACATGTAATTGCCATCCTTGGAAAGGTGGAATACATCACAGAGGCACTGGTAAACTGGAAGATACTGTGCTGTGCCCTACAGACTGGTGAAGTATTGTGCCATGTACACTAGAGGGCATCCTAGACCCTTGCAGGATAGCTTTATCCAAGAAAAGACCAGGTCAAAGGTATACAATGCTAGCTAGCTTCACTTCAAATTCTCTAGTGAAAACAGCTCTATTCATCTTGTGATCTGCTGTTCTTGTGAAAAATCCTTAAAGGTGCCCATACACTAAGTGTTGTTCCTCGGTAGACTCGTTCACTGTCGAAATTGACCAACATTAGGGATTGGACAGGATGTTTTTTGTGGTGGTCAAAAGGGGTCCATAGGGGGTGGGTGGGGCACAATGGTATTCATGCGGGCGGGCTACAGCCAACGACAAGCATCCCAAGTGTCCACCCTGCTAATACTGCTCTCCCGGTACCCCTGCAGAGTATTAACGCAGCAGAGCCAAGTCACACTCCACTCCACAACCATCTTCATTAGCACATGATTTGCCTGATTGTCCCCTTTTCCAATGTGTTTCCTACACAACCACTGCTACTAAATCTTCAGTACCATCTGCATTCATAACTTCTCCTTTTAGACTTTCAGATATTTCAGTTGAGATTCTCCATAAAGAGAAGGTTTAACAATGGCAAAACTCACAACTGAAATAGAACTGTTACAGCACCGAATAGATTAGCATGTCTTTCTGTAATAATGCCAGATAGTTCACAATCCCTATAGAAAAAAAATGCTACAGATAAAAGGGCACGATTTTCCGTGGGCATTTAACAGAACATTATATTAATTGCGCACAACAAAAAGTTTTGTACATGATATTGCAATTTTTTGAAGATACAGAAACTATCCATTTTAGCCACTCACAGCAAATGACAGCTGCCTGCTTATACCAAGCCTAAATGATTACCCCTTAAAGTTAACCTGAAGTAAAAAACTGATGAGATAGACTGTGGATTTAAAGTGTACTTGAGGCAAAAAAAAAGTATTTATACATACCTGAGGCTTCCTCCAGCCCCTTTCAGACCACTGGCTCCCTTGCCGTCCTCCTGGGCCACCTTAATCCTCCACTGTCCGTCCCAGAAAATCTGTCAATCGCCGACAGCCTTTGCATACTGTGCAATTCCTGGCCTGGCCATATGTGTTCCCCCTTCGACCTCCCACCACTGAGAAGATTCTGCGACTGCACAGTAGTACTGTGCAGGTGCAGAACGTTCCCGGCGACAGGAGCCTGATGGGGCAGGCCACGCATGCGCAGTATTCAGCTACTGACAGATATACCTGGACAGGCACAGGAAGTTTGAGGCAGCCCAGGAGGATGGCAAGGGAGCCAATGGACTGAAGGGGGCTAGAGGAAGCCCCAAGTATGTATGAATACTTTTTCTTTCGTCTTAGGTTTCCTTTAATGTTCTGTTGTCTCTCTGCTCAGTGGCAGTCTATTGCAGGACAACTGTAACCTTCTAAATCAAAAAAGTTAGATACTTACCTTAGAGGAGGAAAGGTTCTGGATGCCTTAGAGCATACATGTCAAACTCCAGCCCGCGGGTCTAATCTGGCCCTCAGAGCCATTGAATTTGGCCCTCAAGTGGTCTCCCCACTTTGCATTATGTTTGGCCCTCTCTAGACCACCAGGGAAGCTATACTGGAGGTGAAGCCCTGGAACACCAGGGAATCCATATGGGGGAGGTAGGGGAAAGCACTAAACACTAGGGAACTGTATAGGGGAGGGTGGGGGCTACATGACACCAGGGAACTGTATAGGGGAGGGAGGGCCACTAGGAACCAGGGAACTGTATAGGGGTTGGAGGGAGTCATTAGACACCAGGGAACTTTATAAGGGAAGAAGGTGGCCAGTAGACATTGAAGTTGGCCCGCGACTAGGTCCCAGTATACAATTTCGCCACAATTTGCATTTGAGTTTGACACCCCTGCCTTAGAGCCTTCTTATCCATCTTTGCATCCCCTCGTTCCACCACCTGGACCACCTGTTCCTGCCTCAGACTTTAATGTTGAAGAGGCCTTTGGGTCTTACAGTTGTCCTTAAGTTTCCCCAGAGCTAAAATGCACGAACGGTTGGCTTTTTTATCTATGCCCTGCTCTCAGAAGCTCTTGTCTGCAGGAAAAAATGTTATGCCCGTAATTCCTTATCAATGATGGAACACTATAATCAACAAGGATCCAAAAAAGCAGGCCTGAAATGTATCTCTTTCAAAAATAAGAAAAAGGAACACAGCCTAGTTATTATTTGAGTACTTGGCACTGTACAGACACATGTTTATTTCATCAGGTCACATGTTACTTTAAGTACACTTTAAGTCACATAGGCATGCAGGAAGGAGAATAATCGCCATGTTTGCTGAGACTGAAGACCGACAGCCTTTCACGGCTTTACACTGATAGTGTAATAATTAAGGGCTCTGCCTCTGATACAGAAAACCTGAGCTCAAATCTCTTCCCATTCAGTAAGCCAGCACCTATTCAGTAAGCACTGTGTGCGCTCTAGTGGCTGCCTCGCAAGTGCTTTGAGTCTGGCAGGAGAAAAGCGCTCTACAAATATAGGAATTATTATGGTATTATTAATAAGCAGGAGGCGGGAGATTGCTAATGAGAAAAAGAAAAAAAGAGGAACTACAAACTTACTTGTAAAAATGGCAGTGTTTATTTTTTTGTGTTTATTTTTTTTTACAAAGTTTTCTTAGGCATACTTTACATAAAACAAAGCTCTATCAAATGAAAACTAAAAAAAAAAAAAAACACTGCCTGAGCTTGAGTTGTAAATTACCACCATGTTTTATTTTGAGCTATATGCGAGCATTATGTACTAGGCCATTCATAAATCTAGCTCACGCACATGTTACTCATACACTAAACCTGCTGTTCTATAGAATTTCAACCCAGCAGCTGTCTTTTCCCAGTGGGGCCCACATATACCTGACTGCAGCTACAATCCTCTTATTATGAGCGCAGATTGGCTGCCTATAGTCAGCTGTAACAATATTTTCACACATTGTGACGTTTGAGGAGTTCTTTACGTAAGTGTATTTCTAGGGCTGGGTTATCTTTGTCAGGTCCTTGTCAGCATTCAGAGTCTGCTCGGCAGTCACTACAGTTCTGCAGTCTGGCTCGTAGTTTACCCTGAAAGGCATTAAGCTGTTTGTATAAGATGCTGGCCAGAACAGCAGTTTGCCTCCAAGACGTTTCTGAGCTTGTTCTGTGCCCCAGTCAGATGTGAGGGTGCCCACAGGCCTACTACCCTGCCCCTCATTGACTTCTTAATTTCCTGAGCTAGGCATCTAGTCCTCTTGAAAGCTATAAGTGTATGAGAACTGACAGACTCATCATGCGAAATATACAGCTACGTAATGCTTGGAATATCATTAAAGAGGAACTGTAGTGAAAATACCGTAATGAATAATATTGCTTATTTTTTTTTTTTTACAATACTCATTTATAAATGATTTAGTCAGTGTTTGCCCGTTGTAAAATCATTCCTCTCCCTGATTTATCACAGGTGACACCTTTAGTCCTCTCAGGTGATCTCTGTGGAATGTTTGTTTCTGAGAATTCCAAAGGCAGTGCAAAATATACCTGGTCTCCCAGAATGCTCTGGGAGGAGAATACCGCATAGGCTAAACATACCTGGGAGGGCGAGGCTACAGACCAATATTTAGCAATATTTAGCTATAGGAAGAGTTTCTGATGCGGAAACCCGGATAACTACCGTTAAAGTGGGAATCCTGAATAATTCACTGCATTCTACTGTACAGGCAGCCCCCTACTTGCAAACAGGATCTGTTCCGGGAGATTGTTTCTAAATTGAATTTGTGAGTAAGAAGAGTTCTGCGTTAAACATGGTGAAACGTGGATAAATGATTTACTTTCGGACAACTCTGGATTTGGACATGTAGCATAAACTAAGTTTCTTGGTAGTTTTCAATGTGCTTTTAAAGGGTTTTGAACTACGTATAACAGTTTATACAATGTAACATATATATAATTAAAAAACAGTATTGCATATTTTGTACACGAATACAACTTTGTTTGTATCTATGAAATGTGAAATAATGTAACTTGAGTTGTTTTTAAGTGGAGGACTGTTTGTATGCGACTACAATGCCTCCTTAACTTCTAGTTTCATTAAAGAGACCCTGTAACATCAAAAACATCCCCTGGGGGGTACTCACCTCAGGTGGGGGAAGCCTCCGGAGCCTAATGAGGCTTCCCACGCCGTACTCTGTCCCACGGGGGTCTCGCTGCAGCCCTCCGAACAGCCGGCGACAGACCCGACTGTAGATTCAATATTTACCTTTGCTGGCTCCAGCGGGGGCGCTGTGGTAGCTTTCGGCTCCAAACTACACGGAAATACCCGATCTCAGTCGGGTCCGCTCTACTGCGCAGGCGCCGGAAACTTGCGCCTGCGCAGTAGAGCAGACCCGACGGCGATCGGGTATTTCCGCCTACTTCGGAGCCGACAGCCGTCAGAGCGCCTGCGCAGGAGCCGGGAAGGTAAATATTGACGTCATCTTTCACGGAGGGCTGCAGCGAGACCCCTGAGGGACGGAGGACGGCGTGGGAAGCCTCATTAGGATCCGGAGGCTTCCCCCACCCGAGGTGAGTACCCCCCAGGGGATGTTTTGATGTTACAGATCCTCTTTAAGTGATTTCTGAATGATCCTATCATATAACCCAGTTTTTTTCTTTAAGTACTCTGTCCCTTAAAGGACATCCGAGGTGTAAATAAACTAATGAGAAAAACTATTGTATCTATCCTCATTCTCCTAAAAATTACTTTTTTTTTAGATACCCCACAGTTTTAATTTATATTTAAATCTAGTTTTTACGTTTTGACCGTTTTATTGTCTCAGCTCAATGACACCTTCATTGAAGTATGCCAGAGCTCAAATGTATGAATTATTCACCCTTTTTATCTCTTTCCTGCTCTCAGAAGCCATTTACTGACAGAAAAATGTTTTATGGCTGTAATTACTTATCAGTAAGGGTTATGTTATAGTCTGACCCGGTCCCGACCCAGATAGAAACTGTCACTTGCATACCTGATGTTTAACTTTTTCAGGCAGAAAAAGAAAAAAAGGCACACAGCCTAGTTATTTGTGTGCTTGGCACTGTACATACACATGTATATCTCATCATGTCACGTCACCTCGGTTGTCCTTTAACTTCATCATAACATCTTCAGTGCTACAGTGAGTAGGAAATCAATTTGAGTCAACCATCTTTTTTTAAACACGCCCCTTGCACACTTGACATGTTGCGTCACACCGCGGTAGTGTTCCCCGCCGCAGCTCGTCGCAAGGGACATGCAAGTCTATGTAGGCAGTTCATGTGGCGTGACGGAAGTATCCAAATCACTGCAACGCCGATGCAAAAGAATTTGGCAACGCATGCAGTGTGCTGCCCAGCAGGGAGTACGTCACTACCCAGGAGGGGGGGGGGGGTCACGGGGTGCTATGCATATGGCCCTGTCGCCACACCGCGTTGCAGGGTCATATGAAGCCTCATTTTTGCATTGCACGCACCACACTGCATAGCACCCGACAAGTGTAAAACCGACACCCTGCTCTCTAGCAGCCAGCACAGCTGCCACCCAGAAGGACCTAACAACAAACTTATGGGCCTGTTTCCTGGCCCCATTTAAAGTGCATAAGTTTGTGAGTGAGATGAATTTCTTTGCAGGGGAACAAAACCTACATTTCTGTCATGTAACTTTTGACACCGAACAGTAAAATATAAACCAACAATTTGCTTGTGTATTAGATGACTTAAATCCCAGCAAAACTTTGGTCCACTCCCCCCTTCTCATGCCCAGGCCAGGTATGAAGCGCTGGTGGCTAATGAGAAAGTACCAGAACGAGATTATATATTGCAGCGCCACCTCATGAATTTAATTGGGCACCCATTGGTGCCACTACCTACAAATATTAATTTCATTAATCTATGATCCTTTACGTCCCTTGGTGGATTTCACGAGGTTAGCAAATGCTTTTAAGCAGTGCAGTTCAATTCCTAATAGGGGATGCACTAACCCTGGTGCCCAAACAGCCGCTATTTGTAGCTGATCGTCTACAACCAATATTTCCTATGTAGGAGCCTATTGGCTACTATTCGCATTGCACACCCAACTCACTGCTTGAGTTCCTGATTACTATTAGACACCTGCTTATGGTCCCAGCCGAATGAACTTATGCACACTCACTGGCCGCTTTATTAGGTACACCTGTTCAACTTGCTTGTTAACACAAATAGCTAATCAGTCAATAATCAGTCAATAACATGGCAGCAACTCAATGCATTTAGGCATCTAGACGTGGTGAAGACAAGTTGCTGAAGTGCAAACAAACAGAGCATGAGAATGGAGAAAAGAGGGAATTTAAATGACTGACTTTAACCGCGGCATGGATGTTGGTGCTAAAAGGGCTGATCAGAGTATTTTAGAAGCCATCTCTAGGGTTTACAGAGGATGGTCTGAAAAACAGAAAATATCCCGTGTGCAGCAGCTGTGTGGACAGAAAAGCCTTTTTTTTATGTCAGAGGTCAGGAGAATGAGCAAAGGAGACCGAAAAGCGACAGTAGCTCAAATAAACAACCAAGGTACTGTATACCATCTTTGAACACAAAGCATGTTGAACCTTGAAGCAAATGGCCTATAGCTGCAGATGACCACACCAGGTCACTCCTGTCCAGGAAACAATTTGCACAGGCTCAATAAAATTAGAACATACAAGGCTGAAAAGGCATTGCCTAGTGGCATATCTTGGCATTTAGATGGTAGGTTCAGAGCTTGTTGTAAACAACATGAAAGCATTGCTCCATCCTGTTTCGTGTCAACAGCTCAGATTGGTGTTGGTGATGTAATGGTGTGGGAAACATTTTCTTGTCACACTATGAGCCCCTTAGTATCAATTTAGCATTGTTTAAACCTAGTGTTGTGGATGCCCAAATCTCTCCCTTTATGACCTCAGTGCACCTGTCTTCCAATGGCTACATAAAGCAGGATAGTTTAACAGATAGTACCACAAATATTACAAAATTCACATTAAGGCATAATTACTAAATATTGTGAGACCCTCATCTCACACTGCTGTCTTGTACATGACAATGGGCTCACTGAACTCCAATGGCCTCTACAGTCACCAGATATCAATCCAAAACACAAACAAATGCTAGGGGGAATTTTATTAGTGCCATGTATTTAAAACATAGGTAAAAACAATGTGCCTGTATAAATAGAGCACTCCCCCTACACCATAGATGCACACTCCTCCACAGATAAGTAAACAACAAGTTGTTAAGCAAGATCTTTTGAACGGTCGCCTGACCGCATGACATGTCTACTCAATGTAATAGCCGTTCAATGAAGCCAAGTGCCTTTTACGAAGACAGCAATAGTTGCTGAAGTTCAACAACTGGTATACCGGAGTGTTGCAATTCTTAAAGTTAATCTGTCAAGTTGAGGACAATCTAAAGAGTGCCAAATAAGCAATATTGCCCCTGAGGTAGAGGAGGGAAAGCTGCATGTCACTGTGTGGGGTGTAAGCATTTGGTGACGGAATACCAAAAGGCAATTCAGACAGTAGTGTGGACGATTTGCGTAGGCAAATGCTGGGTGGTCGTTACGCACATAGACTGACAGGCCATTGGTGATTGTAATTAGAGCGTGCTGAGTAAAAGTAAGCGATTTTAATGATTTTAATTTATAGCGTTGTTAACCCTGCTATGGCAATATTAAAGCGTTTTTTTTATATGTGCTATTGAGACAGTTTAGCTGATTTACTTCAATGTAATATCAAGGGTTCCCCAACTTCCTTCATACAAAACATGTTACCAGCCAATGATTTGGAATTCCAACTGCAGACATCGTTCTGGGGATATTACAGGATCTTCTCAAAAAATTAGCATATTGTGATAAAGTTCATTATTTTCTGTAATGTACTGATAAGCATTAGACTTTCATATATTTTAGATTCAAATATACACAACTGAAGTAGTTCAAGCCTTTTATTGTTTTAATATTGATGATTTTGGCATACAGCTGATGAAAACCCAAAATTCCTATCTCAAAAAATTAGCATATTTCATCCGACCAATAAAAGTAAAGTGTTTTTAAAACAAAAAAATCAACCTTCAAATAATCATGTTCAGTTATGCACTCAATACTTGGTCGGGAATCCTTTTGCAGAAATGACTGCTTCAATGCGGCGTGGCATGGAGGCAATCAGCCTGTGGCACTGCTCAGGTGTTATGGAGGCCCAGGATGCTTCGATAGCGGCCTTAAGCTCATCCAGAGTGTTGGGTCTTGCGTCTCTCAACTTTTTCTTCACAATATCCCGCAGATTCTCTATGGGGTTCAGGTCAGGAGAGTTGGCAGGCCAATTGAGCACAGTAATACCATGGTCAGTAAACCATTTACCAGTGGGTTTGGCACTGTGAGCAGGTGCCAGGTCGTGCTGAAAAATGAAATCTTCATCTCCATTAAGCTTTTCAGCAGATGGAAGCATGTAGTGCTCCAAAATCTCCTGATAGCTAGCTGCATTGACCCAGCCCTAGATAAAACACAGTGGACCAACACCAGCAGCTGACATGGCACCCCAGACCATCACTGACTGTGGGTACTTGACACTGGACTTCAGGCATTTTGGCATTTCCCTCTCCCCAGTCTTCCTCCAGACTCTGGCACCTCTCAGAGGGTAATTATTTACGCTTTGGACAATCTCTGCACTCCACCAGCCAGCTGCCTTTCATTTAACATTGCTGTGCAGCACATGCTGCAAATTGCATTACATGGATTTCTTAGGCAGCAGCCATTATCTGATACATTGATTGCCTCATTTGTAATCCCTTTGCTGTGTATGCCTTTATTGTCTACATGTGTCCACTGATTGTTATCATTGTTTGGGACACTTTTTGCTGTTCAGAGCCCAGTGTATGTATTTTATATGTGATTTTTTGTATTTTTTCATAATACAACAAGTTTTGAGCATCAATATCGTTTGGTGTGCCAGTTATTCTGTATATAGCATACAATACTTATCACCCTAAAGGCTTAACACTTGTGTTTTGCGTTGTGGTGCAATGCTCCTGCTGTATTCCACCAAAGCACAAAGAGCTACAATCATATGACCCTGCGACAGAGTGTGCCAACAAGGTCATATGCATAGCCCCCCCCCCCAGTGACATACTTCCTGCTGGGCAGGAAGTACGTCATTGGGATTCCCGTCAGTCCATGCATGGGAGCCGCTCCGTCATTTACACTACCTGCGTCAACCACAGACTGCCATTACCCCAAGCACTGTGTGTTAAGCTACATACACACGAGGCACGGATGTCTGCAGTTGCATGGAGACAAGCAACAGTTGAAAGTCTCCAGCAACGACAGTTGTATACAAGCGACGATTGTATACACGCGGCAACAACCTCTCTGCAACATAGCGGAAACTGTTGCTCTGCAACTTCTGTCGCAGGTTCAATGAACTGTCGGACTCACAAGAGTTGCTAGAGACTAGTATACACATGACCGCACCGACTTGAGACTAGCGACAGTTCCTGCAACAGCTGTTGCCGGCGATTGGCCAAGTCAATCGCCTGGCGACAGCTGTGATTAGCAACAGTTCCTTGCGTGCGCCTCATACACACGGAGGACCTGTCGCCGCAACATGCGCGCGCCATGTGTTTCCAGCAACAGTTGTAGCCCGTGTGTATGGGCCTTTAGAGGGAGTGTGAAGCAAAAATGTAAACAAAAAACAGATACTCTCCTAAGGAGAGGAAGGCTCTGGGTCCTACAGAGCCTTCCTGTGCTCCTCACGGTCCCCATGTTCCAGAGCTGGATCCCCATTAGCAGTCTCCAACCGATCAGTCACAGACTGCTCTCTGCCACTGCCTAAGGTTTTGGAAGTCTTCAGGAGCCCGAGTGCTCCCGAAGACGGGCAGCTTCGTACTGCACATTAGTGAGCATTCTGCCCGAGTGCTCCTGAAGACTTCCAAAGCATCCTGCGGGAACAGGAAGGCTCTATAGGACCCAGAGCCTTTCCTCTCCTTAGAAGAGTAACTGTTTTTTGTTTTTATTTCTGCTACAGATTTACTTTAAGCGCATTGCTTGCAATAATGCGCCGCAGGCTGTGTGTCTGGATTGTGTCGAATTGGATACTTCAGGCGCATTATGATGCAAAGTGTGAATAGCCCAATTCATATGCATTGCCGTTGCGCCACCGGGCGGTAAAACGGGGTAATGTAACACACACTTGCAATGCAAATGTAAAAGGAGCCAAAAGGAAATCAGTGCTTTTTAGAATGTTCTCTGTAGACCATAAATGATTGTTTTCTTCCTGTCTTCTTTAAATCCAGTTTTCCTCAAAATCAAACAGATACAACATCATAGTGCAGACTGCTGTAACTTTGAGGGGTCCACTCCCCAGTGTAACCACCAGTGATTGTTAACGTGTCACCCGCCATCACCACATGAAAAAAAGAGCCCAACACACTCTCCAAAAATGGCTAGCATGCTCACCCTTTATAATAGCTGCCCCGACTCACAGACAGCAACTGCATATTATCACCACCTGGACTTTCTGCTCACGGCACCCTCAAAGCAACTCAGACATAGATCATTGTGCAACTCACAACCATGGGTATTGAGCATGAATTGTTTTGAGGATACCACAGTAGGCAAAGAGTGAAAAGTGGCCATGAGCTGAAAGTACAGGTGCTGTTAACAATCACTGGCGGTTACCCCCTCCCCCATTCACTATTACAACAGTCTGCTTGATTTTGAGGAAAACTGGATTGAAAGAAAACAGTAAGCAAACAATCATACATGGTCTACAGAGAACATTCTAAAGAGGACTGATTTTCTCTTGTGGTGATAAGTATTGTATAGACATTTGTGCAGCGCACTCTGAACCTTCTTTTGTATGTATGTCTTTGGTGTAATGTAACACTATTGGTGGTGCAGCAAGCCAGCATTGCTGTTTAAGGGATAGATAGGAGCTAAGAGAGCACACCTATAACAATCATTTTGCATGTATATGTTACGGCCAGAACCCAAAGTTTGGCCACTTCTAGTTCTGGCCGGCCACTTCGGGTTCTGGCCGGCCAATTTGCGAAGTGGCCGCTGCGCTGCGGCCAATGTTAGAAATGGATTGTTTACTCTGATATTAATGTATCTTCTGGCCGCAGCGCAGCGGCCAAACGTATTAATTTGTTGCAATTAAGCCGGTGGCAATGTAACAATTCAAGCCGCCGGCTTTTTATCTGCCTCTCTCTTCTTCTCCCCCCCCCGCCTCTCTCTCCTCCTTCCCCCCACCTCTCTCGCTCTCCTATGGGCAGCCGGCGGGGACACGAGTGTCCCCCCGGAGTCATTCGTCGCGGCAGGGAAGCCTGCCGTTCTTGCAGAGCGGGTGCTGGCAGAAGCAATGTCTGCAGCCTCCCCGCTCTGCTGCCCCTGCTGCGACGAACGACTCTGGGGGACTCGCGTGTCCCCCGCCGGCTGGCCATAAGAGGAGAGAGAGAGAGAGGCAGATAAAAAAAGCCGGCGGCTTGAATTGTTACATTGCCGCCGGCTTAATTGCAACAAATTAACTAAGTGGTTCTACGTTTGGCCGCTGCGCTGCGGCCAGAAGATACATTAATATCAGAGTAAACAATCCATTTCTAACATTGGCCGCAGCGCAGCGGGCACTTCGCAAATTGGCCGGCCAGAACCCGAAGTGGCCGGCCAGAACTAGAAGTGGCCAAACTTCGGGTTCTGGCCGTAACATATACATTGATTGATTTCATATTATCCTATAAAAGGGTCATACATAAAGGATTTAGATGAAATTCAGCATTAATAAAGCTTGGATATTAAAGGTTGTTTACTCATGAAAGTGTGCCAAAGTGGCAAGCACTGGGCTGTCTACAGCACTATCCCGGCGCCTACCTCAGTGTGGTTATCATGGATGGACAGAGGTAGACAGCCTGATTCCTGTGGAAGGAAAGTGCCACTGCTGCAAACATTAATAGATATTTAGAAGCTGTCTGTGGTGATTGTACCACATTACATGCAACTGTTTTCAACAGGGTGTATGACTTTGCAGTTGGCAGCAAAAAGTAAAGGCAGGGAAAAGCAACAGTCAACTGGCAACCTTTCAGCAATGATTAACCATGAGACTAATTAATAACAACAAAAACATCACCTTTCATGGGTGTTTTTAACAACAACATACAGTATATGATCCAACTGGTATCAAAACTGATCCACAACAACAAATGTATCACCTATGATGGGTCTTTTTACCAAACACCATTTCTGATTCAGATTGTCAAAACTGATCAGCGACAACAAACGAATCACCTTTGATGGGTCTTTTTATCAAGTGGGATTTTAAATTTGTCCCAATAATGTGTCAGTTCGCTTTAAAGAGAATCTGTATTGTTAAAATCGCACAAAAGTAAACATACCAGTGCGTTAGGGGACATCTCCTATTACCCTCTGTCACAATTTCGCCGCTCCCCGCCGCATTAAAAGTGGTTAAAAACCAGTTTTAAAAAGTTTGTTTATAAACAAACAAAATGGCCACCAAAACAGGAAGTAGGTTGATGTACAGTATGTCCACACATAGAAAATACATCCATACACAAGCAGGCTGTATACAGCCTTCCTTTTGAATCTCAAGAGATCATTTGTGTGTTTCTTTCCCCCTGCATCTCTCATGCACTGAAGTTTCAGGCTGCTCTTTTCTTCCTGCAAACAGCTTTGCCCTTGTCTGTAATTCCTCACTATGTGAAAGCCCAGCCAGCTCAGAGGACGATTTATCCAGCTTGTAAAAGATAAGAGAGAAGAGAGAAGCTGCTCTAATCTAAATAACACACAGGCAGTGTGCATAGAGGGGCCTGGAAGGGGGAGTTCATAGCAGAACCACAACAGTGAAGAACTTGGCAGCCTTCCAGACACAGGCTGACAAGTCTGACAAGAGAGAGATAAGTTGATTTATTACAGAGAATGTGATAGTACAAAGTGCTGCAGTAAGCCAGAACACATTAGAATAGCTTTTGGAACTTGTAGGATGATAAAAAACAGGATGCAATTTTTGTTACGGAGTCTCTTTAAGAGATGGAAGTCACATGCACATGAAGTGAGCCAACATCTCCCCAACTGGAAATTTTAAAAAGCCAGCTTATTACTATACAGTAATAACTGTTAGTATAATGCACAATTGTAATAAATAAAGTCAACTTCAATTAGCCATGCTAGCTACAGTACATACTGGTATGGTGGCTTTCCAAACTTGCAATTTCTGAAGCCTGAATCAGCTAAGTGCCTTTTACTCCTGGATACCATTGATTACTCTGAGTGCAGCCCGGCTTTTCCCTTGGACTGATTGTCTCCTCTGACAAAGGTTCTAAGCCCTTTCTAAGCATCTAAAACAAAAAAAATGTTGTCTGGACTTAAATGATGATTGGGGTTGCCTGACTGAACAGAGGCCCTTATTCAATTCACTTTTTCTTCTAAGTTTTTCCCTAGGAGACAATGTTTTATTTTTTGTTTAAAACATAAATGTCAAACTCTGGCTCGCAGGCCAAATCTGGCCCTCAGAGCCATTCAATTTGGTCCTCAAGTGGTTTCCCCACTTTGCATTATTTTTGGCCCACTCTAGAACACCAGGGAAGCTGTATCGGAGGTGAATCCCTAGAACACCAGGGAAGCCATATGGGGGAGGTAGGGGGAAAGCACTAAACACTAGGGAACCGTATAGGGGAGGGGTTGGGGGGGCATTAGACACCAGGGAACTTTATAAGGGAGGGGGTGGCCAGTAGACATTGAGGTTGGCCCTCGACTAGGTCCCAGTATACAATTCCGGCCCACTTTGTTTTTGAGTTTGATACCCCTGGTTTAAAATAACTTTTCAGCACTTTTCAAGAGCCAAAAAGTAGGTGGAAAATCTACTGTAAAAATTATTCTGAGAATTTTCTTGCTCACTGGTGGCTTAAAAGGCATTTAATTAATACTGTGTGAAAATCTCACCTAGGAGAACAAGTGAATTGAATAAGGGCCAGAGGGTTTAGCTGAAGTCAATACTTTTCAAGCTAAACCTCAGTATATATTAGAGTAAATAAGTGCAATATTTGTCCGTTTTCTGGTTCCACATCCAATGCTTTCTGATCTGTAAGCAAAATGTATTGACCGTGGAACCATGAGAACAAGTGTAAATACACAAACCAAGTATATTTTTTAAAGAAGAAAAAATTGAGACTTATTCAAGAGTTACTGAGCCATTTCTAAGATCTGGGGTTCCACTAAACCCCAAGAACCATTTTCTTCAAAAGGAGAAGCTATGGGACAGTAGTAAATTGATTCCTAACTGTGTCAAACCCAACTGAATGACTCCAAAGATGCAGCCAATACTTATCCTGGAAGTTATAAAACTTCAAGAACTGCTGGCTTTGGTAGCCTTAACAGAGGGCTAGTGCACACCAAAAACCGCTAGCGGATCCACAAACGTTAGCAGTTTTTGAAGCTGTTTTTCAGAGCGATTCTAGGCATGTTTAGAGAGATTTTCCTAAACATGCCTAGCGTGTTTTGGAGCATTTTTGTGTAGCAGATTTTATATTTTGTTACAGTAGAGCTGTAACTGAACAGCTTTTGTAACAAAAACGCTTGGAAAACAGCTCTGATCTAGTGTTTTTCAGAGCAGTTTTCCACTTTCCTATACTTTACATTAAGGCAGAAACGCCTCAGAAATCTAAAAAATGCTGCAGGACCTGAGTTTGCGTTTGGGGGAAAAACAAGTCGGTCTGGTGTGCACCAGCCCATTGACTAACATTAGCCAAGCGGTTTTCCCCCTGAAAGCGTTTAAAAAAATGCTCAGAACCGCTCTTGGTGTGCACCAGCCCTAAGTTTGTGAATCCAGAAAAAAAATAATCACAGGCAAACATAGGAGAATAGCTATGTAGATACCACTGCTATCCAAGAGTAACATCAATGCTCATCTTACATTGACAAAAAACAGAAACTTCTCTGAGTTTTCTCTGATAAGATTCTACAGACAGATGAGTCAAATGGAATTTCTCTGGAGAGTACAGGTTGCATTACGTGTTGCATTACGTACATAAAGTATGCCACACTGACGGTAGATATCAGGAGGAAGGGATATTTAGATGATTGGAAATATGCCCAAATAAAATCCTTTTTGAGAAGTTGTGGAACCAGGGAAGAACTGGGTAGGGATCTAACCATGTTCGAGAATTTATGTAGAGCAGGGGGACAGATAAAGGGGAGTTTGTCGAAAGTTTATAGGATCCTCAAGGGGAGGAGGGATAACACTTTGAAAGTGAGGGAGAAGTGGGAGAAGGAATTGGGGAGAAACTTCTCTGAGGAAAAATGGAAAAAGGTGACATCTCTGGCTAGCAAGTCAGCAATTCCAACGAAAGGACAGGAAGCTGGATATACGATTTTTGTTAGATGGTACTATACACCGGATAGGTAGAGCAGGATGTTTCCGGGTGCCTCATCATTGTGTTGGAGATGTGGGGAGGATAATGGAAACATGTTACATATATTCTGGGGATGTAGTAGACTTAAGAAATTCTGGAGGGAAGTTAGGGGTTTTGTTAATCAGATTATGGGTTTGGAAACACCAGAAGATCCAGCGTTCTTTCTCCTTCATTGCAATGACTGGTCAAGTAAAAAATATAGGAATTCTCTACTTAAATTTATAATTAATGCAGCTAGGGTCCTGGTGGCAAGACATTGGAAATAAACATTAAGTCCTAATATACAGGAATGGTTTAGGGAAATAAATGAAATACAAAAAATGGAAGAATTGACCAGTTATGTGCAGGGAAGAGGAGGGACGCATGAGGATGGATGGGCTCAATGGGAGCAGTTTAAGAAATCAGAAGAATATGAAAAAGAGATGTGGGGTATGAGAATGGGGGGAGGACCCGTGACTTCTGTGACAGAGATCTGAAACTATTGAAATCTAGATTGAGGCATCTAAGGACTGACCCGGTATATGAATGAGTGGATAATGTGTGTGGGGAAAATGGTATGAGGAAGTATTATGAAAGGGTTGTGGGGTGTTTGTGGTTTGTTTTTGTTTTTTAAAAAAGAAGCAGACATAATAATTGGAAGCCATAAGATATTGAGATGGGAATATGGTGCATATCAAGAGAATGTTAATTGATATGGATGGTGTACAGGGCCGGTTTAAGCAACAATGGGGCCCCAGGGCAAAATAAACCTGGGCCCCCCCCCCCCAACATATACCCCGGAACAAAAATCGGCATTAGGGGACCTTTTTTGCAGCTGGTATAGTCAGGGTGTGAAGCCCCAATCGGTCAGAGCTCCACATTCTGGCTATCCCAGCCTGCATGGGGGGCAAGGGGTTAAAAAGTTTCAGGAGGGGGGACCCCACATAATTAAAAAAAAAAAAAAAATTCCCACACTCTAAACATTAAAAAAAATTGGGAAAATAGGAAAAAATGCCAGGGATCTTCATACAGCCATATTGCGGCTGTATAGCGATCCCTGGCCAAAGCGCTGCGGCTGCGTATAGACCCCCTGGAAACCCCGTCAGGAAATTTATTGCTCTTTCTTTTGATGCATGTAAAATTACACTACCGTTAGGTTTGCTACTAAAAGTGGCATTTACCGCATAAAAGTATATTTTTTTCCTTTTAAACTTTAAAATCAATTTTCTCAAAAACTATAAGGTCTTTTTGAAAAATTATTTTTTCCTCTTATTCCTAATGATCTCCTTAACATATCCTGCAAATTTAGGGTTTCTAGCATTTAAGGTGGATTTGCTATTAACCATTAAAGTCGGCAGGTTTTTAAATGTGTTTTTTTTTTCCTTTGAAACTTTAAAATCGATTTTCTCAAAAACTATAAGGCCGATTTGAAATTTTTTTTTTCCTCTTGTAGCCACTGGGGGCCCCTACAAGCTCTGGGGCCCTGGGGCAGCTGCTTCCTTTGCCTTAATGGTAGCGCCGGCCCTGATGGTGTATAGTAAGAGAATACGCACTGTATCTAAGTTATTAGAAGAGATAAAATAATTTGGTTATGGCTTCTAACTGCAAAACCTGTTATTATGCATTCTTTATTTTAAAAACATTTTTCGTACAAATAAAGATATTATAATAAAAATAAAGTATGCCACACTGACAACATCATAGGACAAGGCAAAAATAGTGGTGGTAGTGTGATGGTGTGGAGAAGATTTGCTGGTTTGGGACCTGGAAAACAGCTCTATTGAGGGAACTGTGATTTCTGTGTTGTACACAAAAATGTTTCAGCTAAAGTCCTGGGCTTGACTCAGTACATGTAGAGTTGAGCATAATGACTTAATTACGATTTCGCAAAATTTCGCGTTATTAGTGTAAGTACGATTATGGCCGTAAGTACATAATCGTAATGAAGAAGGATTTCGCGAAATTCCGCGTAAGCGTAATTTTCGCGTAGCTTTCGCATTACAGTGGGTATCGTGAAATTACGTTTGCCTTGCATGCAACAGTTTGTAAGCGTAGTTACATAACGTAATTTCGCGATAGTTCATATTACTGTAAGCGTTAATGTTCGCGTAGTTTTCGCGTTACGGTGGGTATCGCAAAATTACGTTTGCCTTGCATGCAAATGTTTGTAAGCGTAGTCTATAGCAATGACTGAAATAAAGCAAGATGCTAGAAAAAGCAAAGAAATGGTGTATATGAGTTCTGCAATGTGCTCTCTCTCACTCCTTCTACAGAAACAACAACCCACAAAGTGAAACTAACATGGCTGCCAGATTATATACTAGGAGGGTGGGTCAAACTACAATTGGTTGTTTAGGATGTATCTCAAAAGAAGCCTGTAATATGATTGGACAATCTCCAATACAAAGACACTTTCCTGTGTCTAGTAATTACTATTATAAACGAAATTACTTTCATTTTCAAAATTAAAATGTATTTCATTTTATAGCTAACAAGTAATTACGAAATTCGCGAAATTACGAAGAAATGCGAAATTACGTTATGGTTTAATGCGAAATTACGGTATAGTTGTACGTGACATTCAAGTAGTAAAGAGGTCGGCACCACTCCAAGCATCAGGAAAAGCTCTTTTATTGCATCACCATAAAAGAGCTTTTCCTGATGCTTGGAGTGGTGCCGACCTCTTTACTACTTGAATGCTTTGAGCACCTCAGTGGACGCAGAGGTGAAGGTCGAGGCACACTCATCTTCTTTCTGGTGTGGAGCTCCTCCTGACTACAGAGTGTATAGTTGTACGTGACATTACGTTATAAACGAAATGCGAAATTACGCGTTGAAAATTACGCTTACGGTATTATCAATTACGATTTTAATGGCAATTACGCTACCATAATTTCGCGCCGTAATAGCAAATTTCGCATGCGTTATTATAGTAACGTAAAATTTCGGCTCAACCCCAAGTACAAAGTACATGCCTATCCTGCTGTGGCAGGATGTAAAATGTCTGTATGTGAAAATCTGCCATTAGACAGATGAGGGATGGTTCAAACAAAACAGTTAGGGCCTGAGCCCACTGCTGTGTTTTTCATGTCTTTTCAGATTAATTTTAATGCATTTACACACATTTTAATGCATTGAACCACGTTAAATCGCATTGAACCGATTTCAAAACAGCATGAAAAATGCATGCGGTTTTATAAAGGCAGCAGTGGGCTCAGGCCCTTACACATCACAAACTGTTGCTCTGCTGCACAGCTGATAGAGAATGAAAGTAAGAGAGTAAAGCAAAAACCTAAACTAGAGGAGGGCAGCCAGAACCATCTGATGAATGCAGTGGAGACTCACCATAGAACCCTGGATAAAGTTAAAAATATAAACCTGTAAAGAGAAAACATTATACTCACCTTCCCAGGAAGTCTTCCTCTGGGGCCTGGTCCTCCTTTTCCTTCACTGGGACCCTCTTCATAAATGCTGCTGTGACTCATCTGAGATTTTCAGGCAATTGCATCCAAAATTTGGGGCATTTGCACCAGGGGACAACCAAGGAAGCTGTCATTGACATGACATTTACTATATTACCAGTGTGGTGTCCGGGAGCTTTGGAATGAAGAAGAGCCCTCAAGATCCTTTGTTACCTGTCTTGAAGGTGGCAGCAACTGTGTGAGAGGAGGGGTCCTGCTTAAACAAGAGGGGGCTTGAGAACAGGAGGGCAGGTAAAGTCTAAAGGTTTCCTCCCCAGAGGTTACTTTTGGATATTCTGCTCAGAGATGGGCTGTAAAGGCGCCTGGAAGAAGCAGGACATGGTGGTCATTTTGGTGACATCTTAATATCTTTATTACAATGTTGTTTGGGGAGAAGAAGGGTTCCAATTAACAAAGTAATTGTTAATTTACATAGTAGCAGCCGTGCTAGTGAAGTGTCGTGATACTTCACTAGCATGGCCGGAATTTAAAGGAGCGCGTGTTGCTATGTAAACAACACGCGTAACTAAGGCAAACTACGCTGCACGACCGCGAGTAGCATGCCTACCTGAATATAGCGTGCGATGCTGTCATGTAGCTTGTGCTGCTGGTTAATTTGTCTGAAACGTGTATACCACAAATGGAAGTGCCACAAAAAGTTTTAGGAAGTAAGGGGTTGTTGAATTGTATAAGCTGAAATTAAGTGATGAAAGTACTGGTCTTGCTAGTACACTGGCAATGCTATACAGTATGTTATGGCTGTATGGAATGTTGTTGCAACCTGTTCTTTGCCGCTTATTATTATTACTGTTGTTATATTTTTCATTATTTCTAGTAGGCAGATGGGTTAAATGGTTGATGGGTATTGGCACACAGAGTGTAAAGGGGGTAATAAATAGGCATGCTATTGATCAGTGTGTCCCCAACACTCCAGTGACCCCATAGTGTGTCCTTAGCTTTCTCAATTTCTGCACAGTGTGTCCTAGCTTTCCAGTGCCTCTGTAATGTGATCACAGTTCCTTTAGCCCTCTTATTGTGTCCCAGTCTTCCAGTGTCCTCTATACAGGTAGTCCCCAATTAATGAACGAGATAGGTTCGTTCTTAACCTGAATCTGTTCTTAAGTCAGAACACTGTGCTATCTCTGTCCCCTGTACCTCTTCTGTGCCCCCCTGTGCCTCCAGTGTCCCCCTCTGTGTCACCTCTGCCCCCTGTAGCTGCTTACATAAGTTTAGAAGCCATTTTTTCTTAGAATTTTTTACAATTACAAGTCGAATTTGAAATTTGTTTTTGACTTGTTCCCATGGAAACACAGAATCTATGCCGTTCGTATCGGCGGGTCATTCGTAAGTCAGGGACTACCTGTACTGTGTTTGCTGTTCCTTTTGCTCCCAAAATGTGTCCAAGATTTGCAGTCCCCCCACAATGTATATTTTAGCTTTGTACCCCCCCCCCCCCCCCCCCCAGTGTGTTCTTAAGTGTTTTCTGACCTGTGACAAAGACACATTCACACTCTCGCCCCTAACATGGACCGGGATGGACAGTACTATGACCACCGCCAGGGACCGTCTACAGCTACAGTCTGACCAGTAATAGGGATTGAGACCACGCTGACAGTAACTAGACCACAGTGTGACCATGGGCTGTGCAGCAAAATAGACTGGGATCATACACTGAGAGGCACTGGGACTGTAGTTCGGCCAAAGTCATATTGGGACTGCAGTGAAACCCATTTCCTGTGTTCTGCTGCCCCTGGTTGTTTTAACTAAATTTCATACAGATAGGTGACATTTGAGCACCCTGGCTACTAAATAGTTAGATCTGTGCCTGGATATGAGCTTTACAGTACCGGTCTGTAGGTAGTGTTAGTTCTTGAATGTAGATCTTGAGAGGGAAGTGGTAGCCAATGAGACATGCTAATTAGTGATGGTCATGTCTAGGAGAAGTCAGGGAGAACCATGTGATCAGTTTGGTCAGGTAATAGAAATGTAAGTCTCTGATTTGCTAGTCAAGATCATGTGCTAAAGTAGGATGTGATCACAGCAAATTAGAGCTTTGCAAATCTATCAGCTGATCAAACAAATCTCATGCTTCTCCATGAGTTCTCCTAGACATGACAATCATTAATCCTAATCAGTTATATTCAGATCAGGTTGTAGTAAATCTCTAAAGTTGCTCATTTTCCAAGGCGTAGCTGTAACTTGTGTAGACTAAGCCAAGCAACTTGTCCATACATTCTACAAAGTTACATTTCCCCCCTTTTAAAAAAAAAGGAGAAGAAGAGAAAAAAAGGAATATCTGTCAACTTGCCAGAACATATAAGAGGCGGCGAGAGCGGTTGTATTTTTAGCAACATGTACCATCACAGTGAATGTATATTAGCTAGGCGCTTTCACACACTGAACATTACCATGTACTGAACTGCTGTTTACGAACAGCAGAATTACAAAACGTCCATTTTCTTCTGCATAAACAGATAATTTACTCAAATCTGTTTATTACACATGTCGCACCGACACGTTTTATTTCATACAGTTATTCCCCCGCTGTGCATGATTGTTACGGCGGTGATAGACATCAGCAGACAATTGGATGGCGCTGACATGATCCTTTTGTTTGGGATATTTATGCCCACGGTATCAATTATAAAGCAAAACACACAAGGCCCACCACTGATGTATAGTCCTTACAGCCAGGGAGGCAAGAGAATGCCGCCACTTCTCCAACGGTACACAGAAACATGCATGCTATCTCTAATGCAGTGAGGGACAATTCCTTCATTGCTGACACAGTATGCTACTGGATCTAAACCATTCAGATGACAGTCCTCCATGGAATGCCCTCAATAAAGAGCCTTAAAGAAAACCTGAACTGAAAATTAAAAGTCAAAATAAGCATACACAAGTCATACTTACCTCCTGTGTAGTCTACTCCTCAATCTCTTTCTCTTCTCCCGTGTCCTGTTTGTCTACAGTGATCAAGGGAATTCTCCGTCCTCCATTTTGAAAATGGCCATTACCCCATAACAGCTTTCTGGTCAGCACACTGTTAAACTGTAACATCGTCCACTCCAGCCATAGGGAAACATAGACATTACCGGGCACATCAGTTGTCCACTCAGCTATAACTGATAGCAACTGATATATTTCAGTTCTGAAAAAATGTTGTCAGAACTGGAAGGGATCATCTTCAGAAGAAAATAGTGAGCTTCTGAGAGGAACTGATGGCAAGGTAACTATTTAATGTTCATTTGAAGTTACCTCGTGTTTATTTTAAATAATTTTACTCAGTACAGGTTCCCTTTAAGCTCCAGCAGTATACGCCGTGTTTCTGCCATACCAGGAATAAAGAGATCATTCTGTCCTGCACTACAGTTGAGTGATGCTCCCTGGTGTTCTGTCACATGACATACAAGAACCCCTGACAATGCTGCAAGGCCGAAACCGGTCGGGATTTGAGGCTGGGCAACTTACTTCATGAGATTCTGAACTTACACAGTATGTGCCTATTATGCGTATGGGCATATGAAGGGTGCTGGTGTTCTGTCACATAACATACAAGAACCCCTGACAACCACGCAAGGCTGAAACTGGTCGGGATTTGAGGCTGTACAACTTTCTTGATGAGATTCTGAACTTGCACTGTATGTGCCTATTATGCGTATGCACATCTGAAGGGTCCTTGTTATAGGGGTCCACGATGGGAGTATTCATTCATCTGTGACTGTTTTTATGAATTGCATTGAAAGTTGTGTGTGGATTTTCTACCGGTACTGATTTAATGGTGGCAGTCACTAATTCGTCACTTCTTAAGCACCAGGTGACTGCAGATTTGCCCATGTTGGGATGCAAGCACTGACTTATGATGAAAGCAAGTGCTGAGGCTTTTTGTGTAATGGCATACAAGAGCGACTGGGATGTAAGCCATAAGAGTCTATGCAGCTACACATGTGGGCTGAGCTGTAATTAAGAAGAGTGGATGTGACCCAGCACTGGGAGGAGGTAGGGATGATCATATGTTAATTCCCACTATGCAAAATTTTGCGTACATTTTCACAGTCACCAACATACGTAATTGCGATTTGGACATTCAATTGACATTGTGTAATCCATTCGTAATTTCGCTTAAAGGAATACTATCGATACCCAAGTGTTCTAAAATGACAGTGTGCAAATAATGTCTAAGTAGCTGTGTAAACATTTTCTTACTTTTCATGTTAAATATCAGAGGCAAAAACTGTAATTTATTGAGGGTAGGATTTAGCTATATTGGGACAAATCAATTGCAGAAGGGGTGTCTGCTTCAATGCACAGCCAGAGTTACATATCAGACTACAGAAAGCAAATATCAAACATATCAAACTCTGAAAGCAAACACAGTATGAAAGCTGTGACAATTAGTTACATTTCCTCAGCTCTCTTCAGACACGTCAGTCAGAAACACAGGACACAGGAGCTGCAGCTGTTGGGAGCTCTCTCTCTCTGTCACACACAGAGCTACACATCAAGTGTGACGGGAATTTCCCCTCTCCTCATGGCTCAGTCAGCAGTCAGTTTTGGCGTCAGTAAACTTTGAAAGTATTTTGCTAACTGTAAACAATAAAGTTGCTACTAAAATGTATACACCAGTACTTAGCAGCACTTCCCAAACAATTCCTGTGTCAATTGAAAAAAATATGTGAATCGATAGTATTCCTTGAATTTGTCTCGACTTTAGCGGATATCAGCAAAGCCCCTTGTACATGCTATCGTCCCCAGAATGTGTATGTTAAGAGGAATAGTGGGAATAAGAAAAAAAATTCAAAAAAAAACATGTCGTTTTTGAAAATTGATTTTAAGTATGCAAAGGAAAAATGGTTTTTAAACTAAGGAAAATATCAGTTTAAAACATATTTTTCCTTTGCATTTTTAAATCAAATCAATTTTTTTACTTGTTCCTAATAACTCCCCCTTAACATACCAAGCAACTTCGGTGACTATAGCATATATGGGGGCTTTGCTCATAACCGCTAAAGTCGGCATGAAATTATGGAAAAATAATTATTCCTGATCACATTTACAAACTCAATGAATTACGATTTTTCCTGAAATTTCGCATTGCGATTTTGAAAGTAACTGGCAGGAAAGTACTTACAAAAGCTGTGACACTGGTCCTCTTTGATTCTGCAGCTGCAGGCTGCTCTGCTGCATCCTTGAACTGCCCCCGTTGGGCCACCTGACCCGCATTGGGTCATGTGACACATTGGGAATGGTACAAAGCTGATACAGCAAAGCAGCTGGGAGCTGCAGGACGTGAAGAAGACCAACCCCACCAAACACCTCCCTCGAAGCTTTTGTCTGCTGTGTGCTGCTCTGCATTTGATCTGTGGAGAGAAATTAGTATTAAATTTGTATCTGGTTACCTAACTTCGCAAGCAGCCGGATAGAGCAAATATCCATCAGGCAATCCCTGCCTGTGCCATTAGGAGCAGGGTCGGTTTAAGCAACAATGGGGCCCCAGGGCAAAATAAACCTGGGGGCCCCCCCCAACATATACCCTGGAACAAAAATCGGCATTAGGGGACCTTTTTTGCAGCTGGTATAGTCAGGGTGTGAAGTCCCAATCCGTCGGATCTCCACATTCTGGCTATCCTAGCCTGCATGGGAGACAAGGGGTTAAAAAGCTTCAGGAGGGGGGACCCCACATATTTTTTTTTTTTAATTCCCACACTCTAAACATAAAAAAAAAAAAATTGGGAAAATAGGAAAAAATGCCAGGGATCTCCATACAGCCATATTGCGGCTGTATAGCGATCTTGGCCAAAGCGCTGCGGCTGCGTATAGACCCCCTGGAAACCCCGTCAGGAAATTTATTGCGCTTTCGTTTGATCCATGTAAAATTACACTACCGTTAGGTTTGCTACTAAAAGTGACATTTACCGCATTTAAAAGTATACTTTTTTCCTTCGAAACTTTAAAATCGATTTTCTCAAAAACTATAAGGTCTTTTTGAAAAATTGTTTTTTCCTCTTATTCCTAATGATCTCCTTAACATACCCTGCAAATTTAGGGTTTCTAGCATTTAAGGTGGATTTGCTATTAACCATTAAAATCGGCAGGTTTTTAAATGTGTTTTTTTTTCCCTTTGAAACTTTAAAATCGATTTTCTCAAAAACTATAAGGCCGATTTTGAAATTTGTTTTTTCCTCTTGTAGCCACTGGGGCCCCCTATAAGCTCTGGGGCCCCGGGGCAGCTGCCTCCTTTGCCTTAATGGTAGCGCCGGCCCTGATTAGGAGTATGAGAAAAACATATCTTATACACATGATGGGATACCAAAACTACAGTATATCAATTTGAAGCCCACTTCCAGTTATAAAAGTATTCCTAATCCAGTATAGGGAATCACTGACAAGCTTGTTTTATCTCTGCAGAAGTTTTTTTTTAAAAGGCCAGGGTCAAATAAATCACATTTAAATTGCCTGGCCAGAGTTCCTATAGCATCTACTTCCTGTATAAGAGACTTCCAGTTCTGCTTCTGTAGAATGAAATTCTCTCAGTCTGTGCCACATCCTCTTGCACTGAAACCAGCAAAAGCCTGCAATTAATGCCTTCATGGGTATCGGGTCATGTGAACACATTTTTAAAACAGGATCATTAGTGGAGTGGAGGAAGGATTATTTCACACAGAAAAGGTAACATTAAGGCCTCTTACACACTAAGACGTTGCGTTTGATAAGGTCGCACAACATGCCCCTAACGCAACGCATTGTGCACTACAACTTGAATGTTATAGTGCATTCTTTAGCCCTGCATTTGGTGCGCCGTTTTCGTCGCACAGTGATAGAATGAAAACGGCACATGCGTTACAAAAAAAAAATTACTGAGCATGTGCAAACAGTCTAATGCAGCTAAAAACATGTATAACGCATACATGATGCAGCACTTTTATTTAACGCAGCATTAGACACCAACGCAATGTCTGCGCTGTGAACAGCCCATTGATTTTTCATTGCTGTAAGTTATTTTGTGTTACATGTTGTTTTAACATGCGACTTTAACGTCACACTGTGAAAAAGGCCTTAGGCACTCGTTTACTAACTTATTAGACAATATACTCAGTTCTGTGTCCAGCAAAGAAACCTGAAAAGAGTGGACTATGTTGGCTGCCATCTTTAATTTGTACAAGAAATGCTAGGAGAAATTGCTGACTGCTGAACCTCTGAGGCGGATCACATGATTAGCTATGAAGTCACTTTTAACACTGAAGGAGAAAACTGCTAAACCTCAGGAAGCAGAAGCTGATGGATTCGATTTTTAGAAATGTCTTGTTGGACAAATTTCTCTTCTCTAAATATAAATGCACATCGCACATCTGCAGAGATACAGCAATCATAATCCATAGCGCAGAACTTTCTTTGCTTTGGTAAAGGAATTAGCAGGTTTACTTTAAAGCATGACCAAACACAGAATGGTGGATTCTATGAGCAGTGAGGCTGACGAGTGAATATAAACATTGTACAGAATCAACATGGTGGCCAACATTTTTTAATGGGCCAAATAAGATGCTTCCTTCTGCACTAAGGTTTGCTTTTTCAAATCATTTTTCAATTTGAAAAGTTATTTTGCAAAGGAAATGCTTGTAATAAACACTAATCAACACCATTTCTTTCACAATCTGCCTAGTTAAATGTTGTATTTTTCTGGGCTTTAAGACAGTCCCGTTTTTCCTGTTTCCCGTTAAGACAGTCCCTGTACTTTTTCAAGACTATAGTTAACATTGCCACAAAATAACCACATTTATTGCATTCTGACGGAGGCATCTGGGCAAAGTGTGTTCATCTTACCCAGAATGACTACTGCTGCCTGGAAAATTCCTACACTGCCAGATATTATGGGGACTGGGGACCCCTCCTATCTCTGGGTCCCATTGTAGACGCATGGCTTGCTTTTACTGTACTTACTAGCATCCGCATAATTATATTTTGACATTTAGCAGTCTAATTTGAAATGTCCTTACAACAAAGTCATGTGAATAGCATTTTCCCAAATGACAACCCATCAGTGATTGTAGACAGCTTGTCTCCCTTCCCCTCTCTAGCCCCACCTTCTGTGCAGCTTTTTATAACCCAAGATTCAGGTCAGTCCCTCAGATAAGCAGCTGAGGGGCTGAAATGAGGTTACACAGCACGCGTTACAAGGTAACTGAGCAACACAAGGTGAACCAAATCTGCTCTACAAGGTGTGCGAACATAAATATCAGATGATATAGATGATGTATATGTTACGGCCAGCTCCTGACATTTGGCCACTTCATGTTTTTGGCCACTTCGTGTTCTGGCCTGCCAATACTGGAAATAGCTGGCTGATGCGACCAATACACAAAAAGGTGAATTTTTTCAGACTTTGGCAGGCCAGAATGCAATATGACTAAATGTGGCTGGCCAAGAATCTGCATCTTACCTGCTCTCTTCTGCTTCCCTAAGTCCCGATGTCCTGAAGCTGTTGTGACCAGCTGTGGAGCGCACCTGGTAGCATGTAGCCCGATGGCTCTGATGGCCTGGGCTACCAGGGCTCCACCTAGGCAAGGGAAGATGAGGGGCTACTGCAACCATACTAACACGGCTATTCAGCTCTCCCGGAGATGTGTCATAGCACTGGGTCACCACCCCACCTGACATTTAGGGAAGCCGCAACCTGCACCACAGGAAGAAAACCAAACTCTATGGAGGAGATAGGAGCGTGGTGCTGCCCATCCCGGACTTGGACTGCTGTGTATGTAGAGATGATGCACAGATGATGCCAGCCAAATTTAGTCATGTTGCATTCTGGCCAGCCAAAGTCCGAACACATTTGTTTTTTATGTATTGGTTGCATTAATCAGCCATTTTCCGTATTGGCTGGCCAGAACTCAAAGTCTGGCCTCTTCAGGTTCTGGATTGGCCAATATGGGAAATGGCCGGCTAACACACATGATTATGGCAAAGCTGAAGTTAAATTTAAACACCTAGATTAAATATGTAAAGTTTATGAAAAGGTCTCCTAAATCACTTTAATTTAATCCTCAAGCAAAGCCCCATTTTGCTCAGAGCTCACGTAGAAAATCAAAACCTGATCCAATGCCTGGGAGGAAGTTCAGCTGTGCTCTGGAAGTCAGACATTGCTCCTTCCACCCCCGCCCCTACAGTGATGCAGCGCTCCGCCCACCTTCCCTCTCCCTTAGAAAGAATAGGGAAGTTGGCAATGAGCCAAATCACTGCAAGGATGGGAGGAGCAATGTTCTGGGGCACAGTGATTTTCACAGTGGCCTCCTGGCAAGATGAGGCTGCTTTTGGGTAGTAAAGTAGGACAACTTTTAATACTTTTTTTAACAAGCTATTGAGGGAACATTTAACTTAAAATGTTAAATTTCATTTCAGGTATGCTTTAAGATTACTTTGCATTATAGACTGGTGTAGGTAATATAGTGTCGAGGATCTAGTGTGTGTCGCACGATAGATCACTGAATGACGCTCATGAATGAATGCATATTCTCACTTATCCAGACAGCTGGAAGCTACTTGCTTGTGCAACAGGGGATGCAAAGGTTGTGACCGCACCAAGGCCCTAGGGCCAGAGGGGCCCTCCTCAACCACAGTACTAGATCTCTTGGTACTGTGCTGGTAATAATCAATTCTATAGATGCCTTGAAAAGAAGTAATCGTTAACAAACTGTTCCCCATCCCCCTCTTGAACCTCTGACATTTTGGTTGTCTTTGTCAGGTTTTAGTGCACCGTATCAATTGCAATATATAGAGTGCTTGGGGGTCCCCAATGTAAAACTTGCATTGGGACCATAGCTCCTTAGCTACGCTACTGCACCCTCCCATTTCCATTGAACAGTACTTGCTTCTTCGCTATAGTATAAAAGCATATCTGTACAATGGTAATGTACAACGGAGTAAAGATAAGTGCACATGCTGGCTCAAACACAGATGGCCAAGATTCTACAAGCAAGAACGTTAACGTACTGTGCTACAGCAAGAAAGGGTTAAACCAACACAATTTTAGTAGGGCAATGGCTATACTAAAGATGATCTGTGTGCTTTATTTCTTAATTTGTATGATAGACATCAGGAATTCTTTAGAGTATGGGAAGGAAAGCTAATGTACTAGTTTAATCAGATTGCAGCATTCAAAATTACCATTACAATTATTCAAAGTCTCAAAAAGTTGGGATGCTGTGTATAATATAATGCAAACAGAATGGAATGATTTGCAAACCATTTAAACCCAACACTTAATTAAAAATAGTGCAAACACAATATAGTGAAGGTTGAAACTGAGTAATAGTACTATTTTGTAACAAAAGATATACTAATTTTGAATTTAGAAAGGTGAATCAGGAGCATCAAAACACTGGAAAAGTTGTGTAACGCAAATAAAAAAATAAAAAACCCTAGTGAAGCAGCAAAACAAACTAGTGAAGGGCTGGTTCATACGGGCGCTTTGCGGGTGTTAAACACTGGGTTTTTGGGCGACGGGCAAAAGAGACATTTTTAGGGATCGAGCACCGTCCCATGCAAGGGAATGGGAGCGGTTAGTATGAGCTTTTTAAGGCTTTCATGAAAGCCTGTCAGTAGATCCCGGTGTCCCGTCTCAAAAGCAACATGCAGCTTCTAGCATTGCTGGCAATGCGTTTGAATGTCAGCAAACGCCAGTGAAAGCCAACAAAAGCCCATATTTCCGCTTCCTGCAGACACAAATCCCAGCCCTTTCCTGCAAAAGCCACCAAAAGCCCAGAAAATGCAACGCTCTCAAATGCTAAAAGCCATTAAAAGCCTTCAAAAGACATTAAAAGCTTAGCCGTTAAACACTGGCATTCTTGAAAAAAACGACGGCGTTTGAACGAGATGCTGAGTAGAAGCTTGGCAGAAGCCTGTGTGAACCAGCTCTAAGTTAGCCACAGGAAAGTAACATGGTTGGGAATAAAAGGCATCTGGGACTCTCAGAAGTAGATTCAAGATTCAAGCACTTTATTGTCATTGTGTAACACAGCAAAGTAAAGATGAGGAAGGGGTATACCACACTGGCTGGTAATTCCATTCCCTTTCCCCCTGAGTTTTCTCACTGATGATTTTACACCTTATGAAGACAATTATAAAAAAAATACCTTTGAAGCCCCATTTAGTCAAGGAAATACTCAAAATAAATTTGACGCTACTTTTTTGCTCACTTTTTAGTAAGTTTCCAATTGTTAAGTGCCGAAAAGTTAATCTATTGACTGTGAGGGCAGATAGTGTAACAGTTTAAGAATAGACAATTTGGGGATTTCATCATCTATGGTACATATTACCATTAAAAGCTTCTGTGCAGAAGGGAGAAGGCAGAAAGCCAATACTGGAGGGCTTCAAACTTTGGGTCTTCATATGGTACGGCTTGAAAACAAACACAATTCTGTATTGGGAATCACTATATGAGCTCAGGGCTTCCCAAACACTGTCTATGAATAGAATGTTTAAAGGGAACTTAAACTGAGAAGGATATGGATTCTTACTTTTAAAATAATACCAATTGCCTGACTCTCCTGCTGATCCTTACATAGTTATTTGGGTTGAAAAAACACATACGTCCATCGAGTTCAACCATAAAATAGTACAACACCGGCCTGCTCCCTCACATATCCCTGTTCTCTCTAATACATTTAGCCACAGACCCTGAACAAGCATGCAAATCAGGTGCTCTGAATGAAGTCAGACTGGATTAGCTGCATGCTTGTTTCAGGTGTGTGATTCAGCCACTACTGCAGCCAAAGAGATCAGCAGGACTGACAGGTAAATGGTATTATTTAAAAGGAAACATCCATGTCTCTCTCAGTTCAGGTTCCCTTTAAGCATTGACAGTGCAGTCACTATGAACTCACCACCACCCATAACAAGAGTTGCAGCAACAACACCGTAGCTCTGGAGGTGACAACCCTGTATTTATGGGAGGGAGGAAAAGAAGTATGACCCCTCACTGACCCTGGGTCCCTTTAGCTGTAATGGCTGCTCCCCCAATACTTATACCTTTGGAAGAAACCATATCTAAACATGATCCAGGAACACCACTACCTTCTCTGGACCCAAGCTAATTTAAAGAGAGTCTCCAGTTTCATTGAAAATGTATACACATACATACCAGTACTTTACAAGACTTTTTATAATTTAATGTTATTAAAAAATATTTGTTAATTTCAGTTGGCAGAAAACTATGGATTTCCGAAACAGACCAACTCTGAAATCGCTCTGCTTTGTAAGTGTGGAATCTGTACTCTATTTGTGGAATCCAGACAGACCAGAAACTTCCTATCTTTCTAGAGGAGTAATTAGTACTAACAGGGATGTTGCTTTACTCATTTCTCACCCATGTACTAATACATTGTAAGGAAATGTAGACTCCTGCATATTACAGTGTTTGTTAGGAATGCTGCAATTCTTTCTTTGATTGAATGTTTTACAAGCTTGCATATTACCATATAAAATGCCTTTAGCAGGGAAGTCCTTGCAAGACAATGCAAAACTGCAGGGAAGTCCTTTGCAAGACAATGCAAAACTGAATCCTGCACGTATTACTGCAGCATGGCTTTGTAGTGAAAGAGTCTGGATGCTATACTGGCTAACCTGCAGTCCAGACCCATCACCCATTGAAACATATAAGGCATTACAAAACAAACAAAAAAATTACAAAGGGGACTACAAATCACCGAGCTGCTGCTAAGCCAAGTATGGGACAATTATTTTTTAAAACTACAGCAACTGGCCTCTCCCCAGTTCCCAAATGTTCACAGCCTGTTGATGCAACACAGTGGTAATATTACACTCCTCCACAAGGCCAATATCAAACTTCAATAGACAATGATCAATACAAAATAGACACAATCCCACATCACCCCTAAAACATACAAATAGCAGCTACACCCAGCAAGGGTGATTTTCATTGACAATTGATTAGTGCCAAAACATTTAATTTAAATGACACCTGAAGTGAGAGGGATATGGAGGCTGCCGTATTTATCTCCTTTTAAACAATGCAGATTGCCTGGCTGTCCTGATGATTCTCTGCCTGTAATACGTTTAGCCATAAACCCTGAATAAGCATGCAGATCAGGTATTTGTAACTGACATCAGAGTTGATTATCCACATGCTTGTTTCCGGTCTGTGATTCAGACACTACGGCAGCCAGAGAGGTAATTAGGATAGCCAGGCAGCCGGTATTGTTTAAAAGGAAATAAATATGGCAGCCTCCATATTCTTCTCACTTCAGGGGTCCTTTAAGAGTGCAGCGCTCTCAGTAATATATAAGCAACGCAGTGATAAATGTGCACTTTTCCCAACATGCTGCAGGCATCAAATTCAAAATGAACACCTACCGGTACTTAAAATATGTTTTAGTTTCAACATTTACTACGATGTCTTTGTATTAAAGGGCAAACTGCTCAGCTGTTCTATCGTTGTTTCTCTTTTGCACAGCATCTAAACTTTCGAAATTGGGTCGAGCTACATTGTTATTAGTAGGAGAGTTTTTCGGTCTCTTTTATCCCCCTATACATTCCTAGTGGTTTAGGTTACCCTGAGCTGCTTGGTTAGGCCCGCTGCTAAATGAGCCAAAAGGATCCAGTGAGCAGATCCGGTCTCCGCTTCACCGGATTCGGATGGCTCAGTCCATGGCCCAATTTTACATATGAAAACGGATATGATCAATGATTGATCGGATCTGTTTTCACTCAGCAAATACATACCTAATCTTCTGTAGCAGCCGGCGGTAGAGGCTTCCTCTTCTTCTGCGTCATGTGACTACATGACACGTCATGTGACTAGTAGTCACATGACGCGTCATGTAGTCACATGACGCGCGAAGAAGACGGAAGTCTCTACCGCCGGCTGCTACAGAAGATTAGGTATGTATAAACCCTCCCTAGCCCACCCGCTCGGCTGCTGCACCCTCCCCTCACCCTCCCATCGCTAGATTAGCGTCGGCCCATGCCCCCATGGAACGGTCCATTTCTTCACTAGTGTGAAAAAACGTTCCGTTTCCCATTGCCCATTAGGGCCTGCAGCAATTTTTAGATCCGGGGACCGGAACGTACGGAATGTATCCGTACCAACGGACACATGTGAATGGATTCATAGGTTAACATTGGATATATTCACATCCGTTCCGTTTGTACAGTATACGTTCCGGAAAAAAAACGCTAATGTCAACCGGGCCTTACTCTGCTACATTGTCAAAAATGGACTTGGGAAATCGTGCCTTATGTTTCACTGTTTTATTGTCTTTTTACTACTTGAAATCAATAAAAATTATTGAATAAAAAAAAAAAACAGACTTGGGATAAGTGGCAACAGAACACAGGGCATCATTACTCTATGCATTATGCTATGAATTCCATAGATGTTATTTCCCATCTGTGACAAGTAATTAACAGCCGTGAAGTGCACTGATATCCACGGCAGGCAGGGCTCTCTCACAACAGGTGTTTTCAGTGCTCTGTCATGCAGTCTCCCCTCCTCTGGCTTCTGGAAGCCTGCAGACCGTCAGTAGATTTTATCTATGTCAGCCCATCAGTGGGGACATAACATCTATCTGTCAGGTAGTTTGATGTGCCCTTTATCTGCCAGTGGCTACTGGCAGTGGCTCTGTCAGAGAGCAGCGAGTGTTTATCTTTCTGTGTGTCTGTTGGCAGTGTGTGGATATGTCTGGATGAGGTTGTTAGTTATGCACAGAATGTTCCGTCTGATGCATTGAGACTGCTCCACATACTACCTGCAATGCAGAGCCTGCCATCTCCCCTGTAACCCCTTCTCTGCCAGGGTGAAGCCGAGCAGCTGATACAAAACCCATTTTTGTGTCAGCAGCCAAGTAGCCCAGTGTAGGAGAAACGCAGCTCATCTGCTCTGTTCAGCGACTGCTGCAGATTATACAGCTCTGCTGATTCCATCCCACTCAGAGATATTTTTGTTGCCCTGTAATAACCCCTTTCATGCGTCTACTACAGGTGAAATGCGTAAGTGCAACGTCCCCTGCAACAGCATAATCGTTAACCCAGCAATATTACAAATCTCTGTATCGCTGACACCTAGCACACACTCCCATTGAACTGCAGAGAGGTTCACGTAATGTGTTTTTATAAGCCAGAGGAGTATGACTGGTAGATGAGGAGATGGTATAAATGGCTGACTAAGGACTCATACCAGAAACTGTCATTGTATTCCAGGACAGTAAACTAAACCAAGGGCATAGACGAGTGATTATTACAGCTTCTCAGGCTGGAAACACAGAGGTTTATAATGTCAGGATTTGCAGCAATATTTGTCAGTGGTTTGGCTGAATTATATGTTTAATTTAAGGCCATTCTACAGAGCTATAGATTAATAATAAAGGACACAGACTTTTTTAATAACAAGAATCAAGTACTACGACTAGAGTCAAAACCCATATTATAGACCGCAGGCTCACGAGTACAAAAGATCATTTATGTCATCTGGCATATGCCACTGAACTGCACATATGTTCTTTTTTTATCTCAATCCTTTGCCAAATGCTACTGTTACCAAACGCTGCCCCTTCCCTGCTTCTGGGGGCCCATACTAATTACATTGGTTGCCAAATGTGCCCACTAATGATACAATCTTGATTGTGCAATCTTACCACTTTTATGTAATACTAGCTGATGGCCCGGCGTTGCCCGGGTATATATTTGGCTGTTGGCTCCACCCACTTTTTCTAACAGACAATTACTCACTTAGTCAATGACCAAGGTTGTGAGCTTAGCAGTCTTTGACATCAATAATTTGCATTGAAATGAAACAAATCTGATTGGCTGTTTGTGTCTCCACCCCCTTTTCTGAATTTGAGCCTAAGTCACCCAATCACCAACTGTATCAGGTTTGAGGCTTGTGCCATTAACAGTGCAAGAATGGCTGCAATTAAATATTCCCCTTGAAAATCAACAGGTGAATTTTGATTGGCTTTTGTAGGCTCCTCTCACTTTTCTGAATATTAATCCCTGTCACCCAGTGACCAACTGTGCAAAGTTTGAGAACCCTGCCATTAACAGTGTAAGAATGGCTGCAGTTTACATTTTTCCCAGTGAAATTGGTATTTGTCTCCACCCACTTTTGGCTATGGGGGGAAAAGTATCCTATATGTTACTCCAGGTAATGTACTAGGGGCCTGATTCGCAAAGCGGTGATAACTCAGTTATCACGCCTAAAAGACTTTAGGCATGATAAGCTTTGCACCGCTGAGTTAGCACCGATTTGTGCTCTTTATCGCGCGCAAAGTTTTAGGTTTAATGGGCGCATCGCGCGCACTGCACCGTGCGCCGCGCGAGTTTCTTCTTATCATGCCTAAACTGAGTTTAGGCGTGATAAAGGGCTTTTCACTGGCATGCTAACTGTTAGCACCGCTTTGTGAATCAGGCCCTATGTGTGTGCCAAATTTCATTCAAATCTGTTCAGCCATTGTTGCGTGATCCAGTAACAAACATCCAAACTTTCCCATTTATAATACGGTAATAGTTACTCTTTTCTTTGCTATTAATATTCTATTAATTATCTGAACAACAGAGTAACCAAGCAGCTTGGGGTGACCCAAACCACTAGGAATGTATGGGGGGATAAAAGAGACCAAAAAGCCCTCCTACTAAAAAGCATTGGTTGGTGTGATTTGCCTTCTTAAAACAGAAGGAAATTTGCAATAATTCAGCTATACACATACAATTCATTACATCGTCATTCTTTTTCCCTTCAGTGTCACTTTAAGGTAAGAAAAGTAATACCGAAATGAAGTTAATTAGGAACAACTTACGTTGAGTGAATATTTTGCTTGTAAATATGCTGAAAGGTTATTGTTCTCAATTAGGCCATAAATAAGTCATTTCTAAGACGTTTTGTGAATAGAGCCCAATAAGTCAGGCGCAGAAGAAAGGGGATGCTTGTACACAGGGGCGTAACTACAGGGGAGCAGCCCATGTGACTGCAGGGCGGGGGGGGGGCAGAGCTGTAAGGAGGCCCCAACTACTACTTCATTCTGGGACGGATCTGGGGGGGGGGGGGGGGGGCAGGCGGGTATCTTGCCCCAGGCGCAGTTTGTTGAATTCTTAAAAAGGCGGCAAAATGAATGGCAGCTTAGGCGCCAATACCTGACCTTTAGGCGCCAAAACCTGACCTTGCCCCAGGCGCAACTTGGTCTTGATCCGTCCCTGACTTCATTCCCTATAATAAACGGGTCCATCCTACAGATCAGGAGTTTCTGTCGCTACCTTTGTTATGGATGTGAGGATTATGATGGCCACACTTGTTTTACGTCACTTGCTTGATGGGCCCCCAGGCTGTGAGGGTCACCAGGGTTGGCACTTGAAAGGGTGTGGACATTGCGGCGCTTCATTAAAGTTTTGCTGGCGGGCCCCTTGTTACGCCCCTGCTTGTACAGATATCAAATTAATAGCTGAAAGACTGCTTTAGCCGTAAAAGTCTGACGTCTGTACAAACCTTTAAAGAGACTCCGTAACAAAAATTGCATCCTGTTTTTTATCATCCTACAAGTTCCAAAAGCTATTCTAATGTGTTCTGGCTTACTGCAGCACTTTCTGCTATCACAGTCTCTGTAATAAATCAATGTATTTTTCCCCTGTCAGACTTGTCAGCCTGTGTCTGGAAGGCTGCCAAGTTCTTCAGTGTTGTGGTTCTGCTATGAACTCCCCCTTCCAGGCCCCTCTATGCACACTGCTTGTGTATTATTTAGATTAGGGCAGCTTCTCTCTTCTCTCTTATCTTTTACAAGCTGGATAAATCGTCCTCTGAGCTGGCTGGGCTTTCACATACTGAAGAATTACAGACAAGGGCAAAGCTGTTTGCAGGAAGAAACGAGCAGCCTGAAACTTCAGTGCATGAGAACAGGGGGAAAGAAACACACAAATGATCTCTTGAGATTCAAAAGGAAGGCTGTATACAGCCTGCTTGTGTATGGATGTATTTTCTATGTGTGGACATGCTGTACATCAACCTACTTCCTGTTTTGGTGGCCATTTTGTTTGTTTATAAACAAACTTTTAAAAACTGTTTTTAACCACTTTCAATGTGGCGAGGAGCGGTGAAATTGTGACAGAGGGTAATAGGAGATGTCCCCTAACACACTGGTATGTTTACTTTTGTGCAATTTTAACAATACAGATTCTCTTTAACATAAGCAAGTCTCATCATTTTCCAGTACGAGTAAAAGAAACATAAACTCCAGTGGGAATTTATTGTTCATACTACAATTTTTGACTCACACACATTTTCTGGAGCACAATGCTAGCCCAACTATGGATGAAGGTCATTTTTTTCACTCACCCTTGTAGGATGTTAAAGGGAACCGAGGTGAGAAGGATATGGAGGCCGCCATATTTATTTCCTTGTAAACTATGCATGACCCTTGCAAGATTTGCTTCCAGGCTGTGAGGGTCTCCAGGGCTAGGCAATTGAAGGGGTGTGAAAATTGGGGGGGGGGGGGGGGGGGGGGAATCGAAGATTTGCTGTGCTGGGGGTGGGGGGGGGGGCATGATTTGTAGCCAAGCCACTGGCTAGAGTATTAATATTATGTGAAAGATGTTGTTAGGTCTGCTCTGCAAAGATAACAAGGCAGACTACACAGGGTCAGCAGCAAAGTATGGAAGAATGAGAAAGCTGAGGCCTGGGATTTTCAGCTTAGACCTGGAGCTATTGATAGCCAAATGATCAGTAATCAGATCTCATGCTTATTTATTTATTTATTTATTGTATTTATAAAGCGCCAACATATTACGCAGTACTGGACATTAATTTAGGTTACAGACAATATTTAGGGGTGACATACAGCAATACTTATGGCAAGCAATGCTTGCCATAAAGCCCCATATACACACTCAACAGCTGTCTTTTATGCTGGGCATAGACGGTACGTTTATGCGGCGGTATCGAGCCAGCGGCTCGATGCCGGCACATCACCGCTCGTCCGCGCGTGGATCGATTCCCGCTTGTCCCCGCAGGCACTTCCTTATCAGCCCTTCGTTTTTGCCCATTGTCCGCCCGCGGGGATCGAGCCGGGAATCGATCCATGCGGTGATCGGACACGTCGGAAATTATCAATCGAGCCATCAGCGGCTCAATTGATAAGAAAAAAACGTACCGTCTATACCCAGCATTAGGATCTCACAACTTTTCTTGTGCAACACCTAAAAAAAATCTCTTGCTATTGTTCAAGCAGCTGATAAGACTGATAAGAAGTGAATTCAACATTTGGATTGACTTCTTATCAGTCTTATCAGCTGCTTGAACAATAGCAAGAGATTTTTTTTTAACAAGAAAAGTTCGGAGATACCACTGTTGAGTGTGTGTATGGGGCTTCAGGAGTAAGGGCCTTTTTCCACTAGCCTGCGATTTGCGATTTGCTTCTGATCGCAAATCGCAAGGTACATTAAACTAATGGAAACTGCAGCAGCAATTTCCATTAGTGCGATCCGATTGCGATGCGATTTTGGTCAAAGCGCAATCGTCGTCCTGCCACGTTTTGTATGCGATTGAGCTGGACTATAATGAGTATAGTAGCTCAATCTCAATCGCAATCGCATGGTGGAAATTGAAACGAGCCCTAAACGAATGGAACCTGCAGCTGCAATTTCCATTAGTGCGATCCGATTGCGATGTGATTTTGGTCAAAGCGGAATCGTTGTCCTGCCGCATTTTGTATGCGATTGAGCTGGACTATAATGAGTATAGTAGCTCAATCTCAATCGCATGGTGGAAATTGAAACGTGATTGCGATAAGAGCCCTAAATTGGCTTGGGCTGGTATACATTTAGCCTGCAGTCTCTTTCCTGCTCCAGAGAAGCAGATTACGGTATATAAAACTCAGATCTGCTGGGCAAAGTAGCGAAAGTTCCATGTCCTACCTATTATGCTGGTGTAATGCCCAGCACAAAAACCTCGTACACACGCCAGATGACCCTCACTCTGGACAATCATTCTGGGCCCTCTCGTCTCGTCCGATAATCCAGCATGTCACGTGTGCAGCTGCCCTACAATGTCAGTCATTTGGTGAGGGGAGTATGAAAAACAAGTGAGAAATGAACAATGTCCACTCATTGTCCATCATCATAAAACACACACAAGAGTACGGCGCTGGTTCACAAAACTGTCACCCTAATAATTGATTAAGAGGTGGTTCAGACGGGCGGCTGCCGACGTCCCTGGCGTATACCGCCAGGATCCACCATGTTGCGTATTGAAGTGAATGAAGCGTTCATTTCACGTCAATTGCTCAAGCGAAACAGTTGATCGAGTTTTCCAAGATGCTGCTTTTAGCTTCTGGAGTTGGCTGTGTTTACAGTTATGGTATTACCGTACTCTAGGGCCCAAATCACGAAGATGACTCGATAACAAACGATGCCAGACGCTTTTCTGTGCGGTAGCAAAAAAAGTGTTTGGCCACTGCAAAACAAGCTGCCAGCGTTGTCTGTGTGAACCAGCGCTACCAAACATCTAAATACTTTGGGGGGGTAAGTGTGGCAGCTGAGGAGCCCCACAAGTCTGGGTACCTTACAGAAAGGTAGGTACAAGCCCCTGGCAGCAACGCCACACCGAACAACGTAATAGTACTCTGTTTGGAGTACTGACCATGAGGCTGCATAGGAATTCCCACCCTGCAGCAGAAGTAATTAGATGCACAAGGCAGGAACTTAAGTTACTTCTTTTCAGAACCTGGACTAATCTATTGATTAACTGCTTAACGACCGCGTCACGCCAAAGGGCGTGACCGCCGCGGCAGCCCCAGGACCGCCTAACTCCTATTGGCGTCAAATCCTGGGGCCGGCTACTGCAGAAGATCACGTGCAGGCTGCGCGCGCATCTCCTACTTGCTCCGCCTCCAGTCTCCCAGCAGCAATCGCCGCTCGGAGACTGTTAGATGGTGAAATCGTCATCTATAAACAATGTACAATGCGATCTACAGCAATGCTGTACTGGGGACAACCTTGTGACAAGCTGTCCCATTGGGACACAAGAGAACGAACGGCTCTCATAGGCTGAAGCCTATAACAGCTGATCGCTATGATTGGCTGGCTCTGGGATGGAGGGAGGGAGAGGGAGGGGGAAAAAAAATTACACCATTTAGGCCGCTTTCACAGTGAGACGTTACAGGCGCACGTTAGTGCAGCCTGTAACGCACCCCACCGCACAGTAATGAAAAATCAATGGGCTGTTCACAGTGCCCACGTTGCTTTACACAGTAATGCTGCACGTTCTTTTGAGTGCGTTAGACTGTTTGCACATGCTCAGTATGGGTGAATTTTTTTATTTTATGGGCAGAGAGGAGGCGGGGAGAGGCCGCTACGTAGCCAGGCACATGGCTACTTATTATTCACTGCACTTGCAGTGTTTACTTCCAGGAACGGCCGCTGATTGGCTGGAGGGAGCACGTGATGCGGAGAGCTCCACTCACGTGGTCTCCGCAGCTTATCCGACAGAGCAGGCGCACCAAGAGCTGCTTTTAACGCGGCTCTTGGCAGCGTCCTGCTCCAACACCACCAGGCGTTGCGTTAGGGGCACGTTTTGCGACCTTAACGTGTCATCTAACGCAACGTCTTAGTGGGAAAGAAGCCTTATTCAAAAATATATACAATAAATATTTGTGAAAAATAAACAATTGGGGAGCGATCAGACCCCACCAACAGAGAGCTCTGTTGGTGGGGAGAAAAAAAAAGGTGGGGGGGATCACTTGTGTGCTGAGTTGTACAGCCCTGCAGCTAGGCCTTAAAGCTGCAGTGGCCTATTTGTAGAAAAATGGCCTGGTCTTTAGGGGGGGTTAACACTGCGGTCCTCAAGAGGTTAAAGTGGACCTGAACTCAGAACTTCCTCTCTGCTCCAAAAGATAAACATCAGCATAATAATAATAATAGTCTTTGAAGAAAAACATGTCTTTGTTACAGCTGATACAAATCCTGCACTAAATCTGCAGTGTGTCTACTTCCTGTTCATGGAAGCAGACATAGGGCTTGATTCACAAAGCAGTGCTAACTGTTAGCACGCTTGTGAAAAGCCCCCCTTCACACCTAAACTCAGTTTAGACATGGTAAAATCAACTCATGCGCAAAGTCCCACGCGCAAAACTCTGTGCGCATACAGCCCGGTGCGGGAGAAACGTTGCACCGTGATGCAACTTTAAAGTCGCATCCGATGCACGTATAAGGTCGCATGGGGTGCCACTTTAATTTCGCACCCCATGCGAGCTTATAGATGCATCGAATGCGCTGTGCGCGGGACTTTGCACACAATCTTATTGTCAAAACGGTGCTAACCTACTTAGCACCCTGCTTATCACGCCCAAAGGTGCTATGTAGGTTAGCACGGCTTTGTGAATCAAGCCCATAGGGTTAACCTCTTAGGTTTACAAATGAACTGCTCTGCTGAGGCAGCTGAATGACACAGCTGAGAGATCAAATTACAGTTGTGGTTAGTCACAGATGAGGGTGAATTCTGTCCTGTGCAAGAGTTCAGGTCCACTTTAAAAGGAACTTGAAACAATAAGAGCCATGGAATTATTTGTGTAGCAGAAGCAGGAATGATTAGTAGAGATCCTTTGCAGACATCCAGCATGGCTGATGGGGTCACTAATATAGGGTGCCCAGTCACTGCCCCATCACTGACAGTGAACTGGTAGAGACTTCAGAGAGGTCTGACATGTAACCAGTGACTCAGAGCTCCGCCTACTGGACATCTTCATTCAAGTTTCAGCACATAATAATCGCCTGTTGGTACCTCAAATTTGGACAAAGTTATTCTGGTAAGAAAGCTATTTTTAGTACTTGCAATTACATTCACACACGTCAGGAAACCGAGGAGGCTTTTAAAAGCTGCCTTCAGTTGGACTTTACAGCAGTAATTGTTGTAGAAGATTAAAATTCTTTATTATGGAAGAAGAAATTAAACCATGCAATCACTGTTTTATAAAACGTCGTCCAGCTGTTATAATTGTATATTATGTGACTGCACACAAGCTGATATTTACGTGCAGCTACACATAAATTCAGTCAATTGTACAATTGGGCCGTGGTATGTATGATCTAGAAACAGAATACACAACACACCTCCAAACACTGAAATATAATTATTGATCTTTCTTCCTGCGTATAATTATTTTTTTAAATTAAATTAAATGACAGTCAATCATTTTGTATAGGAGCATAAAAACAATGTATGGAGAACCCGAGGTGTGTTTAAAGAATGTTATCTGCATACAGAGGCTGGATCTGCCTATACAGCCCAGCCTCTGTTGCTATCCCAAACCCCACTAAGGTCCCCCTGCACTCTGCAATCCCTCATAAATCACAGCCGTGCTGTGAGGCTGTGTTTACATCTGTAGTGTCAGTCTCAGCTGCTCCCCCGCCTCCTGCATAGCTCCGGTCCCTCCAATCAGCAGGGAGGGAAGGGATGCAGGCGGGGATCGGAGTTCTGCAGGAGGCGGGGAGAGCAGCAGACTGACACCATAGAGATAAACACAGCCAGCTCTGACAAGCTGTTTGTCAGCAGCGTGGCTGTGATTTATGAGGGATTGCAGAGTGCAGGGGGACCTTAGGGGGGTTTGGGATAGCAACAGAGGCTGGGCTGTATAGGCAGATCCAGACTCTGTATGCAGATAATATTCTTCAAACCCACCTCGGGTTCTCTTTAACCCCCTTGGCGGTATGAAAAATACCGCCAGGGGGCAGCGCAGCAGTTTTTTTTTTTATTTTTTTTTTTTTAAATCAGGGCTCGCTACATGATAGCCGCTGCTCAGCGGCATCCCCCCAGCCCCGCCGATCGCCTCCGGCGATAGGCGATCAGGAAATCCCGTTCAAAGAACGGGATTTCCTGGAGGGCTTCCCCCGTCGCCATGGCGACGGGGCGGGATGACGTCACCGGCGTCAGCGACGTCGGGACGTCATTGGGAGACCCGATCCACCCCTTGTCGCTGCCTGGCACTGATTGGCCAGGCAGCGCAGGGGTCTGGGGGGGGGGGTGCCACGCGCCGCACCGGATAGCGGCGATCAGACGCGCGGTGTCGGCGATCGGGGTGCTGGCGCAGCTAGCAAAGTGCTAGCTGCGTCCAGCAAAAAAAAATTATGAAAATCGGCCCAGCAGGGCCTGAGCGGCACCCTCCGGCGGCTTACCCCGTGTCACACACGGGGTTACCGCTAAGGAGGTTAAAGGACGCCTGAAGTATGAAGGATATGGAGGCTGTCATGTTTATATCTATTTAAGTAATACCAGTTGCCCGACTATCCTGCTGATCCTCTGCCTCTAATACTTTTAGAAATAGACCCTGAATAAGCATGCAGCAGAGCAGGTGTTTCTGATGTTATTGTCAGATCTGACAAGATTAGCTACATGCTTGTTTCTGGTGTTATTCAGCCACTACTGCAGCCAAATAGATCAGCAGGGCTGCCAGGCAACTGGTATTGCTTAAAAGGAAACAAATATGGCAGCCTCCATAGAGACTTCCCCCTCCTCGTATGTCAGCCCGTTCCAGCACCGGGACCCCCGAGTGGGGCAACCCTGCGCATGCGGACTAGCACTGTCCTGCACGGACTCTAGTGCAAATAGCCAAGCCCAGTGAGGTCTGTGCTACTGCAAAGCAGCCTGGACCTTATATGCTCTGACTTTTACTGAAGAAAGCCGTGCAGGTCTGTGGTACTGAGTCTGCGCAACCTGTCGACACATGTCAAGCTCTTTTTGGGGGGTCCCAGCGCTGGTACAGGCCTGCAGAGGATGAGGGAAGCCTCTTAGGATCCAGAGGCTTCCACACAGTAGCAGCGCTGGGTCCGTGGTTCGAATCTCAGCTAGGGCACTATCTGCAAGGAGTATGTATGTTCTCCCTGTGTCTGTATGGGTTTCCTCCAGACACTCACATCCCAAAAACATACAGATAAGTTAACTGGCTTCCACTAAATCAGCCCTAGACTACGATACATGCACTATACATGCATTGGACCTAGACTACGATATAGACATGTACCTATGGTAGGATTAAACTGTGAGCTCCTCTGAGGGACAGTTAAAGGGGAACTGAAGAGAGAGGTATATGGAGGCTGTCATGTTTATTTCCTTTTAGACAATACCAATTGCCTGGCTGTCCTGCTGATCCTCTGCCTCTAATACTATTAGCCATAGCCCCTGAACAAGCATGCAGCAGATCAAGTGTTTCAGTGGTTCAGACTTATAAGTCAGATCTGACAAGACTAGCTGCATGCTTGTTTCTGGTTTTAATCAGATACTACTGCAGAGAAATAGACCAGCAGGGCTGCCAGGCAACTGGTATTGATTAAAAGGAAATAAACATGACAGCCTCCATATACCTCTCTCTTCAGTTCCCCTTTAAGTGACAAGACAATATATACTCTGTACAGCGACGTGGAAGATGTCGGCGCTATAGAAATACTAAATAATAATAAGCAAACTGCCTAGGCTAAGCCTCAGTGCAAGGGTAGGGCTACATACCAATATATAGCAATATTTCATAGAAAGTGTTTCTGATGTTGAAATCAGAATATTAAATGTAAAAAAGGGTATCTTAAATAATTTACTGCATCCTACTACATGTTGTTATTCTTTGAAATCACCCATCACTATTTGCGTGTCATGAGAACACCGCCCATCACCTGTTGTCACCTAAAGGTGGCCATACACTTATAGATTTGCAGCAGATTCGACCATCAGATAGATTTCTGTCAGATGCCTGTCAAGTTGAATCTGATTGGAATCTATCTGATATGTGCCACACACTAGGAACAGATTTCCAATAGATTTCAGAATAAAATCTACTGGAAATCGATCTAAATGCATTATTGGACCATTAGATCCAATGCAACTCTATGGTCCATGGATGTGCTGCCTAGATTTTCCATCCTGTGAGATAGATCAAATCCATCGGAATTGAATAAAAAATTGAAATCGGCCACCGATCGGCGATCGATCGCTGAAATCGACCAGTGTATGGGTCGCTTAAAGAGACACTGAAGCGGAAAAAAAATTATGATATTATGATTTGTATGTGTAGTACAGCTAAGAAATAAAACATTAAGATCAGATACATCAGTCTAATTGTTTCCAGTACAGGAAGAGTTGAGAAACTCCAGTTGTTATCTCTATGCAAACAAGCCATTAAGCTCTCTGACTAAGTTAGTAGTGGAGAGGGCAGTTATCTGACTTTTATTATCTCAACTGTAAGTGAACTGTTTACTTTTTCTCTGCTAGAGGAGAGGTCTTTACTTCACAGACTGCTCTGAAAGAATCATTTTGAATGCTGAGTGTTGTGTAATCTGCACATATTATAGAATAATGCAATGTTAGAAAAAACACTATATACCTGAAAATAAAAGTAGGAGAATATTTTCTTTGCTGCTAATCTTCTAGTAATTATTCATAGTACACAACGAATTCACTATATCATATTTTTTTTTCGCTTCAGTGTCTCTTTAAGCCTGGAATCGACCTATATTAATTATCTATTGTGCTCTGTGCCTTGCACACGTTTGTGCTACCTGCCTGGATGGAATGTATTTCTAGCGAGAGCACTGTGAGTTGAATCTTTGAACATTGCCATGGCTCTCTATGGAGCAAGAACCACTGCTTGGTGGGAGTTGTAGCCCAGCTCACTCCAGCACCAGTGATAATGATGTCATTGTCTCTTCGGGAACACTCTCTTCCAAGCAATTTCATGTTTGTTTTTGTCTCAGCACAACCCATTTGGAATTAGATTACAGAATCTGAAGTCTAAAGTACAATTACACTTTTAAATATTTAAAAATGTTCTGTTGAATATCGCTGGGAGAAAATAGAGCATTTCCAGAAGAACTCCATAAATCTGAGACGGTGTTTATAGAAAAGCAAAATAAAGTAAAATGAAAAGTACAGAAACAGATTGCGATGTATTGGCACACTCATGTTAGGGCCCGTTCAGATCAGAAATGCGGATGGCCATGCGTGTGGAACACGTGCGGACCGCAACGCGTACGAACGCATGGCCATCCGCGTTTGTGTGCGTTGCGTGGCTGATCCCATCACTGAAAAGTGAATGGGACAGCCACGCGTTTTTGCAAAATCTGCGTGCAGCATGCGTTCCCGGACCGCACAGGTCCGGAACGCATGCAGTGTGAACATCAGACATTGCACTCTATGCAATGTCTGATGTCGTGCGTTTTGGCCACCTGCACGCGTTTCCAAAACGCGGCTGGAAACGCGTGCAGTGTGAACGGGCCCTTACTTTAATGAAATGCTGCCAGACACGCTGTAGCAGCATCACACAATACTGCAGGCACAGAAGTCACTATATGAACCTTAAAGGGAACCAGAGACGTTGGGGGGAAGCTTTTATACATACCTGGGGCTTCCTCCAGCCCCATACGCACGGAACGCTCCCACGCCGCCGTCCTCTGCTGCCTGGATCCACCGGTACCGGGTCCCGTCATTGCCGCGAGTCGGCCAGTCGGCCGGCAGACGCGGCCAATTGTCTGCATCACACGGGGCTCCCTCTATATACGTACGCATGAGGCTGCCTACTGCACAGCCTCATGCATACGGGTATGGAGGGAGCCCCTGTGATGCGGACAATTGGCCGCGTCTGCTGGAAGTGACGGGACCCGCTCATGAGGCGGGGTGAAACTTTTGCCTCAGGCGGCAAATTTCTAGGGGCGGCATCCGCCCATCCGTGGGTGCAGGGGGCGGCCGCCGAGCTGGAGGGGTAGCGGGCAGGACGGGGGTATTGGGGTTAGCTGTGGGGAGGGGGGTCGGACCACCCCCCCTCCCTCGCCTGGGTCCCCCGATCTGCACTCCCCTCCAGCTTTAAATGGCGAATAAGCAGCGGACAGTAAGAGGCACGGGCAGGGGATCACTCACCTCTTCCTCGTTCCAGCGTGCGCTCCACTGGCGTCACTTCCTGCAACGCCGCCCACTGTATTGTACGTGGCTGGCGTTGCAGGAAGTGATGTCAGTGGAGCGCACGTTGGAACGAGGAAGGTGAGTGATCCCTCGCCCGTGCCTCTTACTGTCCGCTGCTTATTCGCCATTTAAAGCTGGAGGGGAGCGCAGATCGGGGGACCCAGGCGAGGGAGGGGGGGTCCGACCCCCCCCACCGCTAGCCCCAAAACCCCCGTCCTGCCCGCTACCCCTCCAGCTCGGCGGCACCCCACAGGGGGGGGGGGGGGATTGGTGCAGGGCAATTTTTTCAAAATTTGCCTCAGGCGGCAAAAAGTCTAGGGCCGGCCCTGGGTACCGCCGATACAGGAAGCGGAGGATGGCGGCGTGGGAGCGATCCAGGCTTATGGGGCTGGAAGAAGCCCCAGGTATGTATAAAAGCTTGTTCTATTTTTTATTAAGGTTCCTCTCTGGTTCCCTTTAATGGTAAAACAAGTTACAATAACTGTGGCAGATACTTCTGCATTTAAATAAATCTCTTTGTGTGTTTTCTACGTTGCATTTTGAATTACATTAAAGGGAAGGTCCGAGCACAATAAAATAAAAAATCCACTTACCTCGGGCTTCCTCCAGCCCCCTGCAGCCGTCCTGTGCCCTCGCTGCAGCTCCAGTGGCTCCCCGTCCACTCCAGTGCAGATGCCAACCTCACCAGGTCGGCATCTGCTTGTGCTTCACCATGTGGCTCACTGAGTCGCACTGATGATATCCAGACTGTACTGCGCAGGCGCAGAACTACTGCTCCTGCGCAGTACAGGCTGGATGACATCAGCGCGACTCTGAGAGCCGCTCACGCAGGCGCAGTGGGCATCTAGCACCGGAGGGGACCCTGGGCCACCGGTGGGGAGCGGAGCTGTGGCGAGGGCACAAGGCCCCCCCCCCTTCCCCTTTAAAGGGACACTTAAGTCATCCCAAAAAAATGAGTTTTACTCACCTGGGGCTTCCAATAGCCCCCTGCAGCTGTCCGGTGCCTACGCCGTCTCCCTTAGATCCTCCTGTCCCTGCCGGCAGCCACTTCCGTTTTCGGCGACAGGAGCCGTCAGGCTGGGAACGCGAGTGATTCTTTGCGTTCCCGGCCGCAATAGAGCCCTCTATGCTGCTATATGGTATATGATATATGCTATAGCAGCATAGAGGGCGCTATTGTGGCCGGGAACGCGAAGAATCACTCTCCTTCCCAGCCTGTCGGCTCCTGTCCCCGAAACCGGAAGTGGCTGCCGGCGGGGACAGGAGGATCGGAGGGAGACGGCGAGGGCACCGGACAGCTGCAGGGGGCTGCTGGAAGCCCAAGGTGAGTAAAACTCATTTTTTTGGGATGACTTAGGTGTCTCTTTAAAGAGTTTACAGTGATATAAGCCTGCTATCTAGGTGATGTGTGCTGTGGGAAGGGCAGTAATTTGTAAAATAAGTAGTAAATTAACACTAAGCTTGGTTAAAAATAAAAAAAAAAGCGAGCGAGGATGGCAGAAGTGATGTCACTTTTGGCATCACAGAAAACAGTAAAGATGGAAACCAGCAAAAATATGATGTTCTTTTTTCCTATCACATTTCTCTTAGATCTGACAGTGAACACTTAAAACAAACAGAATAGGAAAGCTAAATAAAGAATTTCTTATTGGATGATTTATTTGAATTTGTTCAGTTAATATGGAGTTTTATCCCACTTTTAAACACATTTTTCAAGAATTCTAAATGACTAGATGAGCCACGGTGAGATTGCCCTGCACCACTGTCTTCCCAGACTATACTCTCAATAAATAGCCTAGGTACACTGCTTCTGGACGCACTACATTAGCTTTTATTGTGATGAAAGTGGTGAAGCTGTTTTGGCTGCATTAGGTTTGGCTTCACCTAATTTATCACATCCAAAAAACAAATGTATCAAATACAGGAAACTAATACTGCATAAATAAGTTACCATTAGTCTCATTCTACCCATAGAATGGATCCCTAAAACTAAATCTGAATGGATGCTGGGTTATTTTAAAGAGGAACTCCAGTGAAAATAATGTAATAAAAAGTGCTTCATTTTTACAATAATTATGTATAAATGATTTAGTCAGTGTTTGCCCATTGTAAAATCTTTTAAATCCCTGATTTACATTCTGACATTTATTACATGGTGACATTTTTACTGTTGGCAGGTGATGTAGCTGCTGCATGGTTTTTGGCAGTTGGAAACAGCTGTAAACTGCTATTTCCCACAATGCAGCAAGGTTCACAGACAGGAAACTGCCAAGAGTACGTACTCAGAGTTTCTTGTGGGAGGGGTTTCACCACAATATCAGCCATACAGCGCCCCCTGATGATCCGTTTGTGAAAAGGAATAGATTTCTCATGTAAAAGGGGGTATCAGCTACTGATTGGGATAAAGTTCAATTCTTGGTCAGAGTTTCTCTTTAAGGCTGATTTAATGCTATGCAGTCTGGGATCTTTCTGAAGTGACAGGGGAGCCCTGAGAGGGAGAGGAACTACAGTGAGAGACCTGATAGTCTCACTGAGGCTGGAAGCAGTCCTAGGTAAGTAAATCTAATCCCCCCACCAAAAGATCCCTGACCACAGCTACTGCGCATGCATGGGCATCAGTGCGCCTCTCTGTCACTTGCCCAGTGCAGGGAAGGGGAGGCAGGTGGCACACAGAGGCATGTTCCCTGCCTCATGACATGCCTCTGTGTCCCCACACCACTGCTCTCTGCCCCCCTACTGCCGCGATATAGCCCCCCCCCAGAAAAAAATTGCCGACAATATTTATACACAGTATTGCAGCGCTAAAATAAAATTTCAGAGGGTGTTACTGGAACAATCAAAATGTATTTATCGCAGGGCCCCAAACCTGAAAGACCGGCTGGTCCCAAGTTGTGTGGACCCCCCAAAGCAGGAGGTGACAAATGGTTGGAGGCCAAAGGGCTTCTTCCCCTGCAGGAATTGCAAGGCATGTAAAATGGGAATTACAACAAAAAACGAATACATTTTCAGCTATGGAGGATGCAAAAAACTATACAATTGAACAGTTCATTACATGCAGGAGTAACCATGTAGTTTACCTACTATGGTGCAGTTGCGGATATAGATATGTGGGGCGTACCACACCCGGACCCTGCAAGAAAGGGTTGGGGTACATATCTATAAAATTACTAAGGGGCACGAGAACCATAGTGTATCTAGGCATTTTAAAACGAAACATGGATCTAACCCAAAGTCCCTTAGAGCATGTGCAATTGAGAAAATACAGCCGAACTCGCGGGGGAGTCACAAACTGCGCAAATTATGCCAAGCAGAAACTAAGTGGATTTATACACTAAAAAGTATACATCCTAACGGGTTAAACATTGAACTAGATATCAACTGCTTCCTTACAAATGATTAGATACATGATAGGTATAGTACTGCTTATATCTCTGGGTGCTCACACTATGGTCTTGGATACTCTTTGGGATGCATATGAGGGAATGTGACCTAGTGTGGGGAATAACATATATGTGATCGGAACCCTATAAATGTGGTATGTATTTTTAGTCATCTACCGTATATTAGATGTCAGTGGAGAAAGCTAACAAATGGCAACATATGCCTTTAAGTAACATATGCAGTAAAACCTGTAGGTGCTACTGACAGGAGTGTATGCTATTTGTGATGTTATTGTGTGACAATGGATTATGAATATATGGGCTTACTCAGACCTGCCATGTATTTAACATCGGAATTAATAAATGTGTGGGACTCATGCATAAGGATTGTAAGCACTGAATAGGAATAGTACGAGACACTGTTAGAGATAGGGTAGATTGTATGTGATTGAAGTAGCAATGTCCTGCAGGTCAAAGATAAATGTAAACCGATCGCCCATCTAGATTTAGGTCGCCGCTGGAATGGTTAGGTGTAGTGGGAATGGATACATTGGGGAGTTGCTAAGGGGAAAGCGGTTCCCAATGTTGCCAAGGGGAGGGGCAGAGATGTTGATGGTTGGGGGGGTGGTTACTCATAATGCATGGGGTAGGGCCATAAGGGCGTGAGTGGACACGATGACCAAAGCGGTCACGGGTGTTGCGTCAACTCAGGCAGTGTGGGTCCGCAGTTGGCGGATAAGGCGGGCGGAAGTATATACTTAAGACGGGCGGCATCCTGATGTATGCAGTCACGCCCTCAAGCCGGCAATTTAGACTACTTATAGGTCCTCTTCACGCATGCTCCCCAAGCCCCTGATGAGTCACAATGGTGACGAAACCAGTAGGGCGGAGCCTAGGGATAGCGAGGAGAAAACTGGATACAGGAGACGATGTGAAGTAAGCAGAGCCGTGGCACTAGACCGGAGGATCGGTATTATACTTGTGATATGCTCTATATGATTTTAAACATGTACGCGCATTACTTTTTTTTAGTTTTATGTTAAAAGATGGTTTTACACATTGGAAGCAATTGTGCTTGTTTCTGAGGTTTTATGCTACGGACAGGCTTGTGACGAGTGGGCAAGTGTTGGTGGTTGAAAGAGCTACAGATAGCTAAGATCACAGTGAACCAGTACCTGCCACTCTCTCAACCATGCTTTATGACGGTGAGCAGGGAGCATTAACAAATGGAGGGGAGTGTTTGATTGTTGTTGACAGTGGTGGCCCCTGCCCCCTAAACCTTACACTGTTAGTAAGCCTGCGGATGTGTTTGCACCGGTGGTGTAATAACCTATACAGTGGGTTGCAAAAGTATTCGGCCCCCTTGAAGTTTTCCACATTTTGTCATATTACTGCCACAAACATTAATCAATTTTATTGGAATTCCACATGAAAGATCAATACAAAGTGGTGTACATGTGAGAAGTGAAGCGAAAATCATACATGATTCCAAACATTTTTTACAAATAAATAACTGCAAAGTGGTGTGTGCATAATTATTCGGCCCCCTTTGATCTGAGTGCAGTCAGTTGCCCATAGACATTGCATGATGAGTGCTAATAACTAAATAGAGTGCACCTGTGTGTAATCTAATGTCAGTACAAATACAGATGCTCTGTGATGGCCTCAGAGGATGTCTAAGAGAATATTGGGAGCAACAACACCGTGAAGTCCAAAGAACACACAAGTCAGGTCCAAGACAGGTCAGGGATCAAGGTATTGAGAAATTTAAAGCAGGCTTAGGCTACAAAAAGATTTCCAAAGCCTTGAACATCCCATGGAGCACTGTTCAAGCGATCAATAAGAAATGGAAGGAGTACGGCACAACTGTAAACCTACCAAGACAAGGCCATCCACCTAAACTCACAGGCCGAAACAAGGAGAGCACTGATCAGAAATGCAGTCAAGAGGCCCATGGTGACTCTGGACGAGCTGCAGAGATCTACAGCTCAGGTGGGAGACTCTGTCTGTCCATAGGACAACTATTAGTCATGCACTGTACAAAGTTGGCTTTTATAAAAGAGTGGCAAGAAGAAAGGCATTGTTAACAGAAAGCATAAGAAATCCTGTTTGCAGTTTGCCACAAGCCATGTGGGGGACACAGCAACCATGTGGAAGAAGGTGCTCTAGTCAGATGAGACCAAAATTGAACTTTTTGGCCAAAATGCAAAACGCTATGTGTGGCAGAAAACTAACACTGCATATCACTCTGAATACACCATCCCCACTGTCAAATATGGTGGTGGCTGCATCATGCTCGGGGGGTGCATCTCTTCAGCAGGGACAGGGAAGCTGGTCAGAGTTGATGGGAAGATGGATGAAGCAAAATACAGGGTAAACTTGGAAGAAAACCTCTTGGAGACTGCAAAAGACTTGAGACTGGGGCGGAGGTTCACCTTCCAGCAGGACAATGACCCTAAACATAAAGCCAGGGGAACAATGGAATGGTTTAAACAAAACATATCTATGTGTTAGAATGGCCCAGTCAAAGTCCAGATCTAAATCCAATCGATAATCTGTGGCAAGTTCTGAAAACTGCTGTTCACAAACACGGTCCATCTAATCTGACTGAGCTGGAGCTGTTTTGCAAAGAAGAATGGGCAAGGATTTCAGTCTCTAGATGTGCAAAGCTGGTAGAGACATACCCTAAAAGACTGGCAGCTGTAATTGCAGCAAAAGGTGGTTCTACAAAGTATTGACTCAGGGGGCCGAATAATTACGCACACCCCACTTTGCAGTTATTTATTTGTAAAAAATGTTTGGAATGATGTATGATTTTCTCACATGTACACCACTTTGTATTGGTCTTTCACATGGAATTTCAATAAAATTGATGCACGTTTGTGACAGTAATGTGACAAAATGTGGAAAACTTCAAGGGGGGCGAATACTTTTGCAACCCACTGTATAAACAGTCTGCACTATCATTGTTTTTATGTGTTTCTTTGAGGTGCACTCAGGCCGAAGATACCATGGAAGATAGTGGGTTTGATATGTCTGAATTGAGCGCTGCTATTGGAACATTTATATGAAAATTGGCGACAATATTTGTCGCCATCTTGGAGGGTAATGGGAGGAGAGGGGCGTTTCTGCAGACTTTCCAGAGCTGACATTGGGCAGCTCTCCCTGGCCACGCCCCCTGCCGCTCCCCGCCTCCTTGCATGCTGGGAGAGAAAGATCTGTCTCCTTCCAGCATCGTGACCCACAGGTCACAAAAGTGAAAGTGGGCCCTAGCAGGCCTCAGGAGCGGCGGAGAGCAGCTACCTGATCAGCCCAGCCCCCCGGATCAGGTAGCCTAGGTTTTTTTTTTATTATATGAGCCCACCTCGGGCTCTCTTTAAACTGGAGGGGAGCATAACTACAGCGAGGGACCTTATAGACTAGTGGGGACTGGAAGAAGCCCCAGGTAAGTAAATCTAATCCCTCTCCCACCGGGCGCAGATGTCCTTTAAAGTAATTGGGAATCGGTAAAAAAAACCATGAAGCAGATACTTACCTAAGGAGAAGGAAGGCTCTGAGTCCTATAGAGCCATCCCACTCCTCTCCTGACCCTCTCCATTAAGCGCTGGCTCCCTCGCTTAAATCAGGAACCAAGTCCTCCCGAAGAAAGGCGGCTTTAGTGCGAATGTGCGAGTGAGGGTGCTTGCGCATGCGCAGTATGGAGCAGCCTGTCTTCTTCCAAAGCCTCCCTTTGGCGGCGGAGACAGCAGTATTTGACCAGAGGGAAGGCTCTAGAGGGAGAGGGAAGGAAGGACCTAGAACCTTCCCTCTCCTTAGGTAAAGATCTGCTTCATTATTTTTTTTTTGTTACCAGTTCCCAATGACTTTAAAGTCAATAGGAACCATGTATAAAAAAGGGCAGATACTTACCTAAGGGAAAGCTCTGGGTCCTCCACGTGAGAGGGCTCCCGAAGACTCATTCTGCAGCGGAGCGAACGGTATTTGACCAAATTGGTCAAATACTGCTCCCGGGGACAGCGCTGCAACGAGGGCACTGCTCAGCTTTCTTGTTAACAGCCCTAATAAAATCCCCGACTGAGCATTCAGTCTGGCTTTGCTCAGGAATCATTATAGCTGAGTCATTATAGCAGAGCCAGAAGGGGGCAGGCTTGGGCTTGAAAAGACATCAGAGAAGACAGACTCAGCTATAATGATTCCTGAGCAAAGCCAGGCTGATTGCTCAGTCGGGGATTTTATCAGTGCTGATAACAGGCAGGCTAAGCAGTTAAGAATGAAACAGAGAGGAGGGTAGGTGTTTTCTCTAATGTTCCCACTGATATATATGGTAAAATACATGAGGGTGATTCGTCTCTGGTTCACTTTAAGGAAAAAGGCTACTCATAACATTGTAGCCAGCCTGTATAGGATTTCATCACTAGACACCACAAATGCCCTCTTTCATTAATTGAAGATTTTAGGTTGAGGTCAACTAGAATACTTGGACAGGAAGCTATTAATGAAAAAAAGGACAACCCAGCAAATAAAGGACCCTTGTTCAATATGTGCCAGATATGAAAGGAGCACATTATTGTTAGTCACTCCAATCATGTTGAAAAAAGATATACATCTCCCCCCCCCCCCCCCCCCCCCCTCTCCAATCTATTTTCTTGCACGCAGAAATGAAACATCTATTTCTAATCCAGTTCCCTGACAATTAAATGTAGCTCCTCTGAGCTTTAATCCATTTCCTGCCAGGTAGAGGTACAGCATCAGTTAACCAGGGACAGGTAGACAGAGATCATCTATCTCCTTAACCCTTCCTGGGCGAAATGAAAGCCGCACACCACAGGAAAAGCACAGGGCTTTCTCGTCCTATGTAGAGAGAGCGTAATGTACTGCAGATAAAGTGCAACAGATCCATATTAATTGCCCGTTACCTTTTAACAACCACTTTAAACACTTTACAGTGGAATCTCAGACCCAGTACGAGTCTTGCAGCTACAGAGAAAATATAAAATGGCCCTATACCTGGAAAATCTCCAAAACTCTCAATAGTGGCAAATCCTGAGTGTCTACAGACTGAGTGCTCATAGCCTGGAAATTTAGTCTGGGAGACAAAGACAGATGTACAAACCAGGGAGGAGACACTATGCCAACACCGTGAGCAGAAGACGCTTGAGGATGAAAACCACTTCCTGCTGCACTGCCCCAAATATACTGCAACTAGGGATAGTTACTTTAAGAAACTGATGGAAATATTTCCAGACTTTCTCACCTTAGAGGATGAGAGAAAAATATACATCTTACTAGGAGAAGAGGAATCCACAGTGACAATTGCACACTATGTCACAGCATGCCCAGGGCCGGATTTACCACAAGGCACTGTAGGCACGTGCCTACAGGCGCCTGATTATGGAAAGGCGGCTCACTCCCCTCCCAAGAGTCCCGAGCGGAGTGTGAATGAGGTTACTCATCCTGCTTTCAGCATTCCACTGACAAGATCTCCCTTCAGTCAGGGGTACCGTCCTCTAGCTACTTATTACTACTGAGGAAACTTCTAAATATACCTAATAGTAAGGGGCACCTGTAGCTACCTATGATGGGAAAGGAAAGTAAGGGAGAAGTTACAGTTGGGCCAGCCAGCACACCTGTGGTGCAGTTTGATGGGGATCTGTAGGTTCATGGAGGGTGAAGTCTATGGTGCCAGGACATCTGTGTCTATAGGCTCCTGTGATGTAAATCCGGGCCTGAGCATGTCAAAGACTGAGAGGAGCATAAAGGAACTGTAAACCTAAAAATGTTAAGACTGCTTAGCTATTGTACCCCTACCCCAATCCATTCCATGCCCCCCCTCTTCCCCTTGCATTGGAAATGCCTGTATGAATTTTGGTCATGCCAATAAAGCAATCTTTGATTTGATTTGATTACTAGACTCCTAACAATCTAACCAGCTCTGCTAAATTCTATGGCTGGTGTTCTCAAGGGGGACCGCAGAGGTTTAATACCCTGTAAACTACAGTTTACTCCTTCCTACGACACATCAATTTGCTTCATTAACTCTTTCTCTGTAAAACTCTCTAACAGAGGGCACCTTGCAGTAGGAATGTGATGACTTAGCTTTTGTATTATTTGGCATGGAGGGTGTTAAGTCCAGCATGCACCAGTCTGATTTCCCAAATCGACGAGGTGGGGGAAGCAGAGGGGGGCCGCTGGGGGAATCAGCTGGAAGGAGAGGGGGTATGCGACAGAGTGGTCTCCATGGAAACCAGCATCACACAGTCAGCAGAGCACGCGCCGGCAGGAGAAATATTTATAACCAGAGATTTGATCTAACATTTGTACTGTATCCCGGCGCTATCCTCCCTGCTATTCCTGTACTGACCTAGAATACACAGCTCTGCCACTACTCTTCCACAACTGACCCACAAACAGCACTGTCACTATCCGATCAGAACCACCCATTTCCGCACACCCCCTGCTGACTTGCAGCCATCATTTTTACTGCAACATATTAGCTGGGTACATTTTTGTCATACGTGCTCCAGCCTACACGTATCACTGTTGTGACACTCAGCAGCACCTGAGACCTCTCCCCCCGCTTCCCTATCTTGTCCTGGTGGGTAAGTCTGTGTAATACATGCCCCAGCCTACACGTATCACTGTTGTGAAACCCAGCAGCACCTGAGACTCCTCCCCCCGCTTCCCTATCCTGCCCTGGTGGGTAAGTCTGTGTAATACATGCCCAGCCTACACGTATCACTGTTGTGAAACCCAGCAGCACCTGAGATCTCTCCCCCCTGCTTCCCTTTCTTGTCCTGGTGAGTAAATCTTTGTAATATATGCCCCAGCCTACACGTATCACTGTTGTGACACTCAGCAGCACCTGAGGCCTCTCCCCCCGCTTCCCTATCCTGCCCTGGTGAGTAAATCTTTGTAATACATGCCCAGCCTACACGCATCACTGTTGTGACACTCAGCAGCACCTGAGGCCCCTCTCCCTGCTTCCCTATCCTGCCCTGGTGGGTAAATCTTTGTCACACATGCCCCAGCCTACCCGTATCATTGTTGTGAAACCCAGCAGCACCTGAGACCCCTCCCCCCGCTTCCCTATCCTGCCCTGGTGGGTAAATCTTTTGCCATACATGCCCCAGCCTACACATATTACTGTTGTGACACCCAACAGCACCTGAAACCTCTCCCCCCTGCTTCCCTATCCTGTCCTGGTGGGTAAATCTTTTTAGCACATGCTCCAGCCTACACGTATAACTGTTGTGCCACCCAGCAGCACCTGAGCCTCCCCCCCCCCCCCCGCTTCCCTATCCAGCCCTGGTGGGTAAGTCTTTGTAATACATGCCCCAGCCTACATGTATCACTGTTGTGACACCCAACAGCACCAGAGACCTTCCTTGCTTCCCTATCCTGCCCTGGTGGGTAAATCTTTAACACATGCCCCAGCCTACACGTATCACTGTTGTGAAACCCAGCAGCACCTGAGACCCCTCCCCCTGCTTCCCTATCCTGCCCTGGTGGGTAAATCTTTGTTATACATGCCCCAGCCTACACGTATCACTGTTGTGACACCCAACAGTACCTGAGACCTCTCCCCCTGCTTCCCTATCCTGCCCTGGTGGGTAAATCTTTGTCATACATGCCCCAGCCTACACGTATCACTGTTGTGGCACCTGAGACCCCTCCCCCTGCTTCCCTATCCTGCCCTGGTGGGTAAATCTTTGTCATCCATGCCCCAGCCTACACGTATCACTGTTGTGACACCCAATAGTACCTGAGACCCCTCCCCCTGCTTCCCTATCCTGCCCTGGTGGGTAAATCTTTGTCACACATGCCCCAGCCTACACGTATCACTGTTGTGACACCCAGCAGCACCTGAGACCTCTCCTCCCTGCTTCCCTTTCCAGCCTTGGTGATCCTACACAGTTCAGCACCACAGATAATTTCTCTGTATATACCTAACACGACGCACTGAGTGTTCTCAACATCCACCCTTCATTTGGCTGTGATGCAGCTCTCCTCCCAGCATCCCTGTGTGTGGGAAGCAGCCCGTACATTCCACCATCTGTGCTCCGCACCATCTGAATACAGCACAGGTGGGGTATGGGAGAACGGGACGCTCTGCAGCACTGCTCCCAGACAGGCCCAGGATATTATAAGAATATCGCCTTGACTTATTTCATAATAGCAAGCCCCGTATTTTCCTAACCAAGTAAAAATCCATGACAAGACAGAACTACCGAGTGCTCAGTCTACCAAGATAGGCACAGCAGAGCTGATTCATCACCGCGTCAGAAGGCGGGACCTCTGGCAGCTATTCTCCACAGCAGGCTGGAATGTGATTGACTTCTGAGGACAACAAATGATCCTAGCATCACGTTCATAATTAAGGCCAAGTGAAGAGGAGATGTCAAATATATCTGTGTAGTCAAGGCCGGCCATATGGACACATTTACAAATAGGGGTCATCCCTAGGCCATGTTTATTGTACAGGGAGCTCTCACTTCAGATGAGGGTAACTCACTTTATATATGCAACATTTACATTTCTTAAAGAGGAAAAAATGAATCAATCCATTGCAAATTGAGAAGTTAAAAAATAGAAGAGAGATCAAGAAATGATTGATAAGGTGGCCATACATCAAGCGACTTGGCAGCCGATCGACCAGCCAATTCAATTATTATAATCAAATTGAAAAATCTGTGCCGCCAAGTGCATGCCTAACCGACAATGCAACCAATTTCAGGACGAAAATTGGTCACATTCTCGATCGCCATGCTGTGATCAGGTGCGTGACGGTTACAGCTCGCCATTTCCCACCGCTAGAAGAGTGTTAGATGGTGAAACCACCGTCTGTTTACACTGTACAGTGCTGCGATCTACAGCAGCGCTGTACTGGGGACAGCTGTGTCACTCGAAGCTCAACTGTCCGTCACAAGACAGCCAGATCTACGGCTGTACATGCAAACCAATCGGCTTGGGACTGGCACCGTAGATTCTATGTCGTATCAGAGTTGATAGAATCTGCCATATATGGGCCCGAACAAGTTAAAGGAGTATACAAAAATAGGAATCCCATGAAATATATTTTAAAAATTGTGTAATAGTTGGATTAAGCATCATAAACTCAAACTGCAGTGAAATGACCTAAGAGGGAATGCTGCATGCCAGTGTATCAACTATGATGTAATTCTTGGTTGCTATATCAGAGAAGATTTTACAATGGTCAAACACTGACTAAATAATTTATACAGTCATATCATAAAAAAAACAATATAGAAAAGTAGATTTTTTTTTTATTATGTTGGCATCTGCTCAGTTGGGAGCAGGGCTAGCGCAAAGACGGCTCACTCTGAAATTCCAGGTGGCGTTAAAGCGGTTTAACACCCAGCATTACAACTTTGCTTTAAAAGATTGCTTACAGCTTACAAACTATTATGCCAGATTTTTTTTTAAGCAGAAATTCACTGCATGGGTTAAACATGACATTTTAGTGTTGGATTCAACTAGGAATCCGCATCCGTTCTTATCTTTTAGTTACAAATGTATCTTTATTTGTTATACAAATAGACCTTTGAAAAGCCTGCAGGGGAAGCCCCCTTTGTTCTCTCAGAGCAGTGTTTGTTTGTTACATTGTAGATAGATACATTTGTAACTAAACAAGCAAGCACTGAGGAGTATTTCTAGCTAAATGCAG